>NW_025960281.1:0-29475 GCF_023159225.1 Perognathus longimembris pacificus
ATTGTAAACTTTCAATATTGCTAAAGATGTTATAGAAATTCACTGAAAACTCATGAAAATCTAACTATATTCTTTAAGGAAATAGGAAAAGCAATACAAAAATTCTTTTGAAATAGGAAGATCTAGAACAGCAAAAGTAATTGAAGGCAAAAGAAGCAGCAACAGAGGTATCAAAATGCCTGCTTTCAAGCTCTATTACAAGAGCATTATTTAAAAAAATACAAACTTCTAATGCCAAAAACGAGATGCATGATGAATACAATATGGCAGAACACCTTCAAAGAAACCAGAGACATGCAGTCAGCTGATATTTGGCAAAGGTATGAGAGACATACAATGGAAAAAAGTAGCATCTTCAATTATTGGAGATGGGGAAAAAGGATCAGCACAGGAATAAAAAATCAAAGCTGACCCTAGCATAATACCAGCACCGATGTCAACTCAAAATGGATTAAGATATCAACATCAAATGTGAATCCTAGTAACTATAATAGAACAGAGTAGCTAAGATATCAGGTCTTCTACGCCTAGGGAGGAACTTCCTGAACAGAGTCTGAGGCACACAACAGATTGGTGAAAGATTGGAAAATGGGACTACATTAAAATAAAAATGTTCTGCACAGCTAAGGTCATGGTCGCGAAACCAGACAGACAGCCAAACAGCAATGCAACAGACAAATATTATAATAGGTTAATGTTTCTCACATGCAGGGGCTACAAGAAACTAATCCCTCCTAATTCCAACAAATCAATCATGAAGTTCACCATGGATCTGAAAACAGACTTCACAGAAGACGAAATAAAAATGGTAATGAAACACAGAAACATAACAACCATCACTGGAATTAAATTATATGTAAATAAAAACAACACTGAAATAACATCTTGCCCAAGTCAGAATGACATGTATTCTGAACTCAAGCAACAACAAGTGCAGGAGGTGATTCCCTGAAATAAGAAATGTACTGAAATTTTGTTGGGAATGTAAACTACTGCAACCACTCTTGAAAAGAGAGTGGAGTATCTTGAATAGAACACCCAAGGTAAAGCACATGTCCCATTCTGAGCAACAAGACCCAGGATAGGACGAGAAAACCTGCACACCCATGTTTATGTTGCACACTTCAAAAAAGCCAAGAAATGGAAACAATTCCAATGTCCCACTATAGATGATTGGATCCAAGGAAATGGTATCTCTATACAAGAGAATCCTACACAACGATTAGAAAACATTTGTAAAACAGTTTTCATTGGGACACAAGCCTGGAACATAGAATGGAGCATTGGCTGGCTGATATGTGTGTGTTAGAAATAAGTAACACAGACATGATGAAGAAAGCAGGACTCAGGTACCAATTCACGGGGAGACAAGGGACATGCTTGAGAGAAAGGTATCCAAAAGTGACACACAAACACTAATGTTTATGTACATAAATTCAGGTGGATAACTATATACTAGCCAATCTGCAAGGAATTGTTTAACAGTTAATAATACTAGAAGCTACAAGCATTAGAGACAAGATTGACAATAGACATTTAAGGATAAAATTTTTTGTTTTGGAAAAAATAATGGAAAAGGAAGTTGGTTTGTACAAGAGGACAATGTGAAGGGAAAAAGGAAAAAAGTGAGTAAGGAAATAACAGCTGTGAGAAGAAATTTATGCACATTTTTCACTCACCTCAATACTCCCTCAACATTTCATTGATTCTTTATTAAAAATCTCTTCATCTATCCTTTGTATTCTTTATTGGTACAATGAAATTGTGCTTTGTGAGTAACTTAAACTCCTATTACCCTAGCACAAGCAATAACTGGAAGTAAATATTATCAGTTGATTCTGGAGAATTTTGAGGCTCTCTTTCTAATTCTGATCCATTAGATAGAGATAATGTGCCAAATTTGGTATACAACATCGAAGTTTTGAAACAATTGGAACATTTCCACATTAGTAATACAGAATCATGTGAATATTCATATACATTTTAGATAATAAGTTATGCCATATGATTTGATTGAATCTTGTTTTTCAAACCTACTGATAGTCGAGACACAAATCCTTCGTCAAACAGGGCTGGTGGTAAACAACTTCTTCTGTTTTCTGTTTTAGAATACTAAAATCAATTTGTAAGACACATATTTGAAATGAAGTTCAAAGACATGAACAACACATACACAGCTAATAAGGGAGAAAAGAACATGAAACAAACGAGAAAATGGAGAGTGTAATCCCAGTTCTCTGATTTACTATAAACCACATAATCACCACTAAACATACTTTCCCCTATGATTTTGTAAAAATAATATGTTTTATGAATGATCACCACTGAGGAAAAGCTGCCATAATAATGTTGGTACATAGTTTTGCGAATATAGTAAAACTTCCAGAAATGTGAAATGATTGTGAAACATTTTCCTGCATAGATATAAATGCTGATTTATTGGAGTTCTTCCTTCTTTAAGTACACAAGAATAATGAATGGATGGTTTATATGACACTCAAAATGACCTGGCCATAAGTAGTTGAAATTACGTCTACTTCCATAATAAATCTTCACTTGTATGTGTTATGAGCATCTTCTGTAACAAGAACAACACTGTATGAGTGGACACGTAAAGTTCATCAAGATTTATATTCAGGTTAATGTAATTTTGCTTCTGAAAATCTATCCAAACTCATACCCAGAAAACCAATTATAAGCAGCAGTAGATTTCCTGAATCTTGTAAGTCTTCTATACGCTGTCTGAATTTGAAAGTGAGATAATCCCCAAATGTAGTTAACTGTTAATGTGTTAATTCCCAATGATTATATTTGGGCATGTCCTTTTATGTGACTCCATAGTAATTCAAATTTGGAAACCCAGGGTAAATATAATAGAATGTTTTAATTGTTCTTAATATAGTAGAGAAGAATCTTAACCTTTAACAGGTGAAAATTTGAGCACAAAATTCTTCCTTCAATTTTGTCTGCAAATAATTTGGAAATCATTATTTGGCTACTTTACATCACTTGCGCTAATGCATTCCTGTTGTGCCATTTCAGTAGACTTTTGAATTTCTATGTGAAATACTCTTATGTATGTTGGTGAAGTCTTTGGATTGACATGTTGAATGGTGTTTCAATTTATTTCACTTCCACAGCAAAATAAAAAATGAAATTTCTCCAATACAATAGGGAAGCATACATGATTATGACAATTTAGTAGAAGACATAAACACCTAAGATTGGCTCAGAACATCTTGTTAGGATTTTGGAAAATATGGTTTCCAACACAAACTTGCCTGAAACAATGTGTTTATTGATGCAATTAGAATAAAAGGATTCCCACAAACATCAGGGCATTAGAATATTAATGTGTTTTTTTTTTTTTACTTTCATGCAATATTCTAAGCATATGTACACAGAGAAACTGTAGACAATTGCCTGTAGACTTGAACTATTCAAACAGCAGTTGACATGCATATATTTATGAAATTTTATTATTGTACAGTGTCTTATAAATTTCCTGCACTAATTCTTAATAAGCAATATATCTGTTTGCTCACAAGAAAGCAATTCACTTTTTCTTTCGTATTTTAATATCAATACCCAGAGATGCTGTTAGATGAAATACATGGATGCTTTGTCATAGAGCAAAACTCATGCAGTTATTTTCTGGTGTTTAAGTAATAAATACTTAAGGGAATACTATGTTTCAATGTTCCTATTACTCCTTTGGAGGGACATAAAATATAATAGTTGATGCCGTAAAGAAATTTCATAGGGATGTAAATGCTTTCACCAAAAATGAGGCAGAATAAATTTTGAAATAGAATTTTCAATAATATTTTGTCTATATTAACTCTTCATTATACAAATATATGAGAGAAATGTAATAGAAATTTCATATGTAGTCTGCTGCCTTCAATTAAACTGTAACACGATAAAAAACTGTTTACATGTCAATTCAAAATCTTCTATATTCAAGAAATGGCATCCATTCCCACTCTATGGGAAAACAAGTAGGTTCAGCACTTGTAAGGATGGTGATGAGAGAATCACACAAATGGGCAGCAAATACTATGCATGAAATTTCATGTTCTTTGGGACCTCGGTATTTGTTTCTGAAGTGTTTTAAATAAGTGAGATCAGTATAACGAAATATGCTTTCATTACCCCCCATTTCCGTATATTGGCTTGATATACATTCCTGTGCATGAATTGCTTCTTATATTGCTTATGGAGTAGACCATAAGGATGAAAGGGTCCCCACTATTCTGCTTCCAAGTAGAGTAAGCCTCTAAGAATATTGTTGCAATATATAATTTTTTATTGACCTAAAATGATCGAATGTCAGTGCAAGGGATTAAAAAATTAACTATAACAATAACTAAGAAATGTTAAAATCTGTTGCCACTAATGGATTCAGGCTTTGCTTCACAGGCCTATAGACAACAGAAATATAACTTCGAAAAACTATTACTACCTGCACAAGTATAACTATCAAATATTTTCCATGAAGATAATTGGCGCTGCCATTTCTGGGAATTATCTTGGAAATTGATACTTTTTCCTGTACTTTTGGGATGTGTTTCTTGTGCCTAAAGCACTTTGGCACAAAACTGATAGACAAAAGAGATCCAATAAATGATAGATTCCTCGATTGCACCAAAAAATACTGAATTCATCCATGTTATAAAATACGAGATTTCTAATGCATTCTCCTATTTGACTGGCTCAGTTTACATTCAACTATTCCTTGTATTCATGCTTACTTTTAGGTGACACTCCACAATGTAAACATATTTGGCTTTCCTCTATCCTAATGATTATATTGCCCTTTAAATATAAAATTGTTTCCACACTATTGTTTCTCCTGAAATAATGTGGAGATTATTTATTTTAATCCTCACTTCAAACTACCATGTCCTCTCTTTAGTACAATTAACATTTTAATTTGCTCTCAGACATCAACCACTACATAATAAACAAAATTTCATATATAGTTTCAATGATATATATGTATATATGATTATGTTTATTTACATAGGGACATGTACAATCAGTGGGTTTCCATTATTTGTGTATGTATATGTCCATGTATGTATATAACGACCTATGTGCTGCTATAATGTAGTGATTCTCATTTTCACAGTGTACCTTTGATAATTTAGGGAATCCATCCGTGAATTGTTAAGTAAACCCATGTATTCACATACACCTGATACAGTGTACAATTTACTACTGTCTTGAAAGAAGAAAGTGAAAGGTATTAAAAGAATCTGAAAATAAATAAGTGAAAACTCCTTTTCATTTAAAGCCGAATGTGTTTTCCATACTACTGCTCTCATACTAATGTTTCTAAGACCCTAAGATATGTAATTTCTCATGTATAAATATTGATTTAAATTGGAGTGGAGCAATCTTATTGTTAAAGTCATTTCAAGCTCACAAGGATACTTGGTTTCTTGATCATTTCATATTGAAATTCTTTGAAAACACAACTTGAAACATTTTGAATTTTACTCAGTAAGGACAACTTGATTTTTGTCAATATTGACATGATCATTATGTGTTTCATTAGCCGGATCCACCCTTTTATCATCTGGGACCAGTTCTTTAAATATCCAGTCTAAATAATGCCAAAGATAAAGAAACAAAAAACTTCATTGGAATCTATCTTAGGAAGCTAATGGAATCATTACCACACCCAAAATTGAGAGTGTCCATTGTTACACAAGTCATGGAGAGCTACGTTTAACAATTTCAGAAAGAAAACGTCCAATTTATATAAATAAATATGTGATGACTACAATCAGAAAGCTTTTATTTCCAATAACTCTTCATCGTGAACTATTTTCTTTGAGGGAATTAGGTTTTTATTGCAAGTCGCCTGATATGTTTTCTTCACAAATACTAAGTCAAAAATAAACAATTGTATTTCTGTTGGCTCACATTAAATCAATGCAGGTTTTCCTCGATATGTTATTGTCAGTGCCAAGAGCCGTTGTTAACATCAAGGAAATACATGCATGCTTTGTAATATGTTAAAACTCATGCTGGTGTTTTCACAAGTGAAACTATTAACAGAAAAAATTTACTTTCAATGTTCATATTATTCCTGTAGTGTAATCAAACATTATGATGTTATATCTTACAGCCATTTCATAGGGAACTATATGCTTCCAACAAAAATGATGCAACCTAAACAAACCTTTCTCTTATTTTAGTAAGTTTGCATTATTCAGAGTTGAGAGAAAAATCTAATTGGACTTCCATCTTTATCTGCTATCTTCAATTTCATTGTAACACAATAAAAATAATTTCTATGTCCAGCCAAAAGCTTCTATATATTCACTGACTGAAGCATCCATGTTTACCCCACACCCAGAGGCCAGAAATTCGGATGAGATGAACTCGTTTGTTTTGGTCATTCTGAAGGGCACCCAAATTAGGAGAATAACAGGGAAATACAGGGAATTTATAAATTGATTATATCAAGCAGTCTAAAGGAATAACAACTTCTTTGAAGGGAGAAATGATTAACCTTTTATGCTCTCATGCAAAATGTTTTCCTATTTCTTTAGAAAGAGTTTTTCAGCTTCTATTTGGAAATAAAAATCACACTGCGTCAGATATCCAGGTAGCCCACATTCTTTCTTAATATGGTTTTCCATACTGAAATATTAGCCCCGGAAAGTTCTACTTTTGAGGGGGTCTTTGTGATTATGTTTCCCTAGATGTGTTGGTACACACCAATCCTTGAATTTTGACCATTGGAATAGAAAATTGTGACTTTTCTGGCATGGTTGAAGTCACACTAGTTGATCTTAATTTGAATCTTCCAGGTGTTTCAGCATGTTACACTTTTATCATCATCTCTCTCATCACTTCATAGTTAATAAGTCTTCCACCAATCCAACCTACTTTGTAATATTCAAATTTATAAAACTGCCACGGAATTGGTCACTTCTCTTCAAGTCTCTTGTTACAATAGCTGCAAAATAAATTCATTGTGTTTAATAGCCATGTGAAACTAGTTGGATGCAGATATTCGACATCCCATATCCCAGAAACGATTACCACACCTTCCAATCCTTGAAGACAGGAGAAATTTTTTCCAAGGTATTCATCCTACTTCCATGAATTTTCCAAAACACAACAGAAATCTCAAGTTCCCCAGTAGCGTTCCAAGAGATCTATCATTGCTCAGAATGAATATCCAGCCATAATCCAATGAAGAATCATAGATTTATTCCAGTGATGACACAGTATTTGAAGCAATTAACAAAAAAAATTAAAAAACACTTTCTATTCATTGCATTTTGAAATAATGCTTTGAACCAATGAATAAGGCACCAGAATAACTTGGGCTGAGAACAGAGGGGAAAATGGAGGCATAAAAAGGAAGAGTTTAGATATCAGTTCTAATTTGTCCATTTTGCATTCTGGCCAAACTTTACTCTATACTAAACTCATAGTTTTACATCAATTTCTGCATTATAAATACTCCACAATGAACGATATATATGTATATATATATATTTATTTATATATATATACATATATATACATCTTACAAATATGTAGTATACATATATTATATGATAGATTATGTACATATATATTAGTAACACAATAATTTCAAGTCAAGTGTATTTTAGTATATTCATTGGGATTTATCCCCTAGAATCATTATGTTACCTGGGAATTGAAGTGAATTATCTAAAACATTACAAAATTTAGATGAAAATCATTTCCCATTCTGGACATGCATTTATTAAGGCAAAGAATATAGGATGAAATTTCTAAGGATAAGAAAGTTGAAAAACTCTATGTAATATGGAAATAGAGACAGTTCTCTTTTGTAATTTAAAGCATTTCAAATGTTTTAGAAAATATTCCACAGTGTGTTTCAGGTATAGAAAATCATCTGTGAAACAGGTTTACCCAAGGACGTCACCCAATATGAATGTGTTTCTCTCAGTGACTATCTCTCATTTTCTCCTAGAATAATGGAATTATGACACAACGAATGGTGATGGATTACCACATTATCAAAATGGATATTTAGAGAAAAATTTGTTACTGCATTTTGGAATGATTAAGTCAATGTTTCTCTGTTTTAAACCTTATGGAGTATTCACCTAGAAAGCCAAAATTATAGCAATCCAATTTTCATTTCTCCTTGTTCTCATACTTCTATTGAGAAATGATTCCCCAGGATTTTGTGTTTTATTAAGACAGTAAAATCATCAAAGAATTTTGGGAAATATTTACATACTTCATAAATTTGAACTCACGTTGTTACCAAAGCGAACAAAATGCCTCTTTGGGATAGCCAAAAATGTAATGTTTCTTGTACAATGATTTCCATTTAATATTTTAAGTACTATACTCAATAATGAAATGATATATTACATATATAAACATTAAAGCTTTTTTCATAATTATGGTATCCATAGTGAAATTCTAGGTCTTCATGAGGAAGTAAAACAGAGGAGAGTAACCAAAGAATAACTGCTTTATGTGATAAAGGTAGTCCTACTGCAAACTCAGTAATCATATATTAGGTTGTGATGACTACAATTTCAGGTGTTGTTTTAAGGAACTCACCTAACAATTATCAGTATAATGCATTTGGAAACATCACAGCAACTGCTCTAAAAAGGGTAACCTCTTCTTAAAAGAAATGAAATCAGACTTTGCTGCACAAGCATATGGAAAAAAACAAACGTGTTACTAACAATATTATTACTACTTGCTCAAATATAACTACTAAATAATGTAGAGGAAGATTTTGGCGACATACCTTTCTGGGAACTATCTTGGAAAATGATCTCATATTTTATTTCGTAAAAGTAGGAGTGTTGAACTGGGGAATGTATATTGTATTAACGCAGCTTGGATGAAACCTGATTGACTTAAAGCACCAAATGTTTGCTAGTTGCCAGGATTAAAGCATAAAGTTTGAAATTCAGCATTTCAAATACTGGCAAGAATTCTAATGCAAGGTCTTATTTGACTGGTTCAGGTTTACTTTCAACTATTCTTTTTATTCATGCCTATGTTAATACGATATTCATCAATATAAACACATTGAGATTTCCTTCTCTTTATTACTGATATTGTCCTTTAAATAAATGTTTTAACAGTGTGTTTTATATTGAATGATTCTACAGCTTATTTCGTTTTTTCACTCTTCCAAACAACATGCCTTTCACGAATTTAATTATTTATTTTTGCATATACGCATCCAAACATCCATACTACATTTAGGTACACACACACACACACACACACACGTACATGTGTATGTACACATATATATGTACCTGTATACAGAGAGATATATAAATAGTGATATACATACATATATATTCACATTCCTATCTAAAATGTAATCAATGGGTCCATATGATATAATGTATGCAGATGTACATATATCAATATATATTATGATTTTTCACTTGTGCCCCTCATCTTGACTATGTTAGTTGGAATTATTACTACTCCCTATATTTTTATTGTTTATTTATCCAACATCAATTTCATTAATTTATGGAATCCTTCCAAGTATAATCCAGTAAATGAACAATTAATTCTCATTCTAGAACTGAAAAATTTACTTCTGTGGTGATGCAAAAGAATGAAACGTATCACGCGATTATTCAGATAAGTAATTGAAAATTCCTTTCCATTGTTTAGCTAAATGTCTTTTGCATGCTACTAGTTGCATTTCCCAAGTGTTTCTGAGATGTAAATGATCACCTATAAGTTTAAATATAAAATGGAAACCAACTCACAGATTTCTTTTAAATTAATCTTAGGCTTAGTAAGAAATTTGTTTTCACGAATTTCATGTTGAAATTCTTTCTGTCTTTCAAGAGTACATATTCAGAATTTTACTCACTGAGAAAATGTTGATTTTGTCAGTATTCGCATATGCATTTTCTGTTTCATTAGCCTGATAAACTGAAAATGAAAACCTTTCATCATCTGGAACCAGTTTGTCTCAAACATGAAGGAAGTGTAGTAAAGAATACTTCCTAAATTACTTGAGAGCATTCTATACTGATGTGCTGTGTATTCTTTTAAACATCTTCCAAAACAGGGATCTCAATTAATACAATGGATTCTTGAATGTATTGTGAGTAACCTCTGAATCAGTGCTCTTGCCTTTAATTATCAAGTTTCACATTTTTTTGTCACATTTATCAAACTGGAAGGACTATTATCCAATTCACAGAATAATAAAAATTATATAATTACTTAAGAAAAGAAGACATTTGAGACTCTCTTAATTAAATAAAACCCAGCTTAATTCTTGCAATTGGAGAAAAAAACAAACACCATTTCCTAGGTACAGAGAGGTTCTGATTTGTTTCCAGTAGATACAAGAATGAAGAACATGCTGTTCAGAATTTTTTCCCTTGTACCTCTGTATTCAATGATGTCCTCACTTTGATGATAATGATACTTTATTGTCCACCCTTCGACACATTTCCTTGAATATTTGCAGAGAATATTTTTAAGTAATCAGAGTGTGTGGAGACTTAGAAATAAATGTCTTTTGTGATTGCAGATAAGAGTACACGTGTGCAAGAGGAATTTTAGTTTTCAGTGATCATTATAAATTTCATATTGCATTCAGTTAATCTTTGCAGATACACTATCCATTGCATATTACAATAGGCTATATACTTGGTTATCCACTTTCCCAAAGAACAGCCAGTATTTTTACAGATTGAAGTTCTAAACGATTCTGAAAATTTCAGTTTTGTTCTTTTAGACAAACACTAATTGCATCGTGAATTCAATTTATATAGAAATATACCTCCATAAAATAATTGTCTCCTTCGTTGGCCTAATTTCATAAAGAACTTTGGTTGAGGACTCATGCTTCACTGTAATCTGTTTCAATGTTACAAGTGTAAAGATCAAATTGATATTTTGTGAAGTTAAAAATGCTTTGCCTCATATGTACGTGATTAGGGTACAGGATGGAAGACATAATACTGGCAGTTGTGTAGTGGAAGTCATCACAGGTTCAAGCGGCAGGTGAGGAGATATCAGGGAGATTACCATCAATGGGAAAAAGATCACGTGAATGTAAGTACAAATGTCTCCAGTGCAAGATATCATAATAGCAGGTAGTCAGATGTGGTATTCCAATTTCAATCCAGAAGTATGATAGGATTTAAGAGATTTACAAAATGGCTAATGTACTCAGATCATGAACTGAACATGACATAAATTATTCATATCCCAATAATGCCAAATAGAGACAACAAGCCTGGTCCCTTCCTTTTGAAAACACCTTTATGGAAAACTGTGGATTTTAGTCTCTTTGCAGAATTTGCTTTCCCTTGTTGAGATTGGGGGAATTCTCTTTGCCTCTTTTCTTTTTCAGTACGTAGGTGACTATATACTTTGTTCCGGTTAGAGATTTTCAAAAACTATCCAACAAAACCACACATATTCTAATTTCTCAGTCCCATGTGGCTTTTTTCAGATATTCTTTTGGAATAAGCATAGAACTAATGTAATACCTCAGTTCCACAGAGTTAAGGAAGAAAATCACCTCTAGTCAGCTGGACTTGTAAAACCCCTCATGTTCTTACCATTGTACTATGAAGCATTCACTTTTATACCGTTTTCTTTTGGTTCATACAGGGCACATTTGGAAAAAAGTAACTACAACCAATTAATACTTATTTCAATATACGATGGTAAATCCCAACATTCGGAAAGGTACTGTTCTGTATCTCACAAATTTTTTAATACATTTGAAATGAAACCACCTGGAGTTTTTAAATTTCTTTGAAGAAAATCGAGGTGATTCCTGAAGAATGTCACTTACCAGCTAACTCTGATGCATGTGATTAGATATATGTGGTACGTGGTCTAGGAAATTTTAATTGATTTGTAAATTTTCATGCTTTATTATGTAGCTCAAACAGTTCTGAATGAATCTGCCAAAATTCTCCATATTAGCCAAGTCTCACCTGAAAAATATGTGACAGGAAATGTGACATCAATTAAATTTTGTTGATTTCATTTGATGTAAATATGACATAAAGTTGGTTAGAGGGATTCAGTCTATCCAGATGACTGACCACTTTCTGGAGAATATTTTATTGCATAATTTCATTATCATTTTACATCACTGTGAATGCATGGCAACAATTTGATGCAAAATACCATTAATAAGGATTTGTACAGGTAAGAGGGAAAGTATAATATTCGTAGAATTTGAATTTTTTCACCAATTCTTATTTTAAAAATATATCTTCCGGCTGGGAATATGACCTAGTGGCAAGAGTGCTTGCCTTCTACACATGTAGCTCTGGGTTCTATTCCCCAGCACCACATATATGGAAAATGGCCAAAAGGGGGCGCTGTGGCTCAGGTGACAGACTGCTAACCTTGAGCGGGAAGAAGCCAGGGATGGTGCTCAGGCCTTGAGTCCAAGGCCCAGGAATGGCCAAAAAAAAATTTTTTTAATATATATCTTCCAATGATATTGGAAAAAATTATACTAAGTAAAGTTAGCCAGACCCAAAGAAGCATGGACTCTATTGTCTCCCTCATAGGGAATAATTAGCACAGGTTTAGGCTAGTAACAGCAAAGGATCACAAAAGCCCAATAGCTATACATTATGAACACATAAGATGTTGCTAATTGAAATGAACGCTATGTTCTGGAAACGAATATTATATCACTGTTTGAATAACTTTCAACATGCCATGTGAAACTGTAGCTTCTATTGTTGATAATCTTCTTGTATCCCCTTCCTTTGTTTGTACATGAACTATACTGTATCTTATCTGAGTACATTGGAAACTTTGTATACTATTATTAGAACTAGGAAAGTAATAGGGAATACAAACCTTGAGAGACACGGGACAAAAAGAAGAAAAACTAAAATGTAATACTTGTAAAACTGTTTGGTATAAATCAACTGGACAACGTATGAGGGGAGAGAAAAAGGGGGAGGGCGAGGGGAGAATGAGGGATGAGGTAAACAAACAGTACAAGAAAAGTATCCAATGCCTTACAAATGAAACTGTAACCTCTCTGTACATCAGTTTGACAATAAAAATTTAAAAAACTTCACCACAAATACAAAAAATACATAAAATTTGTAAACTCAATTGCTATGAAAAACTATTTACTTACAATAATGTGGTGACTTTTGTGTCAGCATAGAACAGACACGGGGACTTCAGGGAAGATGGATGCGGAGCAGCAGAGCCCTAGCTGAGCTCCCTCCGACATCACATTTTTCTCAGCCCATAGAAACTTTTACTCCTAGAAAGAAAGCCAGAGTAAGTTCTAACACTATAGGGATTCTGGCCAGGAAGGAAAAATTGACTTTGCTCGTCTAATAATACAGATTTGAGGTCCGTGTGGCATCCCGCTGCTGCGCCAGTGCCGGCGCCAGCACCGTGCCTGGCACAGTGACCGGCACTCCACAGTGATGAAGCAAACAGCATAGACCAGGTAGAAATCCTCCAGATGGCAGCTGAGCACAGATGACCTGAAATCCCAGAGAAAGCATGAGTACCCCAGGAAAAATATTCTCACTTGTGCCCACAGAGGAGCTTCTGGAAGGCATCCCTTTTCCTAAAGCCATAGAAAAGCGCCATTTTTGACCCTGGTAAAGGGTCACACCAGATTGGATCTAAAGCAGGCCTGGGAAAGTGAGGTCAAAGTAGCCATCTTTGAAATGGGCAAGAGAGTCTGACCAGTGAGAGCCAGCTCTGCCCAGAGAACGCCACCTGCCAGGAGGTAGGTGTGTCTTGGGCCATGGCTTAGCCAGAGGTGCCCTGCCCTGCCTGCCAGAATTTTTAAATTTAAAGCAAAAGCAGCAAGAAGCTACCAGTGGCAAGGAAGCACCAGATGGGGGAACAAATAGTTCCTGAGACAAATAAATGATCCCATCACAGAGGAAGCCCAATTCCCAGCCTGAATGAGAGCTGAATTCCATAGCCAGCTCCACCAGGTGGCCGCCTTGCCCAGGAGGGAGGAAACTTCCCAAGGCAAGCAACGCTCAGCCGGGTAAACCAGGTCAGAGGCGCCCTGTCCTGCTGAGTCCACAGCCTATACAAAGCCAGGCATTAAAGGCCCCAGGCCCACAGCAGACAGAGGAACCACAGTTCCCCAAACTGCTCACGTTCCCATCTACAGAGGACGCCCAAGGCCTACCTGCAAGCTGTGTAAACTACAGAGAGCCAGGATTGCACCAACAAAGGAGAAGGGTCAGAACAGATCCACCCTCTCTTAACTGAAATCAAGTCAAACCAGCCAATCAGGAAAATACACTGCAGACCAGACTCAAGGAAACCAGAGACTGGGGAAGGACTACCCAAACAAGCCAGACTCCATTATTTTTTATTCTCAAACATTTTTTAAACTTTAAAAAAAAAGTTTTTTTTAAATTTTTTCACTTCTGAAACATCGTTGATTTTTTCTTTTCATTTTTACCTGTTTGTTTTATCAAGTTTTTTGTGCTATTATTTTGGTTGTTTGTTTTTCTGGTTCTTTTTCTTTTTTCTTTTTAAAATAATTTTTCTCTGTTTTATGCATCTGTCTTCCAGTATTTTTACTTCATTTCTCTCTTTGCATTCTATTTCTTTAAAAATTACTTTCCTATGAATACCACCTCCACTCTTTCTGCTAACACTCAATTGTCTATCATTTTACCCTTGTTCTTTCTACTGATTCTACTCTTCACATTTCCACGTCACTGAAACTAAACAAAAATCACCCTCCCGGGCTGGGGATATAGCCTAGTGGCAAGAGTGCCTGCCTCGGATACACGAGGCCCTAGGTTCGATTCCCCAGCACCACATATACAGAAAACGGCCAGAAGCGGCGCTGTGGCTCAAGTGGCGGAGTGCTAGCCTTGAGCGGGAAGAAGCCAGGGACAGTGCTCAGGCCCTGAGTCCAAGGCCCAGGACTGCCCAAAAAAAAAAAAAATCACCCTCCCCCCCAATATGTTTTACTCTATTCTCTTTACTACGTCTAACTTACACTCCTGACTTACTGCCTGGACTTCCAGGTTCAATTGACTCCTGGTTATTGGATAGAGGTTATCCCTGCTTAATCACAGTGAAACAAAGGGATTCATAGAGAATAGCAGTCCTAAAAGAACTTAATATAAGAACAAGAATTGCTTATAGGGTTGTAACAGTAAATAAGTAACTACTGAATACAGTGCCCAGGATCGGTTGTTATATTGAAATTGTAATCTTTAGGAACACCAAATCTAATTTTATAAACAGGTATACAAGGGGGCTGGGGATATGGCCTAGTGACAAGAGTGCCTGCTTCATATACATGAGGCCCTGGGTTCGATTCCCAGCACCACATATACAGAAAATGGCCAGAAGGGGCACTGTGGCTCAAGTGGCAGAGTGCTAGCCTTGAGCGGGAAGAAGCCAGGGACAGTGCTCAGGCCCTGAGTCCAGTCCCCAGGACTGGCCAAAAAAAAAAAAAAACAGGTATACAAGGTATCTGTATATAATTGTGAACTTGTAAGATTTACACAAGAGTGCTTGGTAAGGGCTGCTTTGGGTCTTAACAGTGCTCACAGGTGCTGGTAGAATGGCATTCCCAATCCAAATGTGCAGAAGGAACACAAGAAAAATGGCAAACATGGCAACAGTGTACTCTACAACAGAATAGTAGTAGCAAGTAGCCACAGTGTTCATAATGATGAAAAAAAGATTTTAAAAGATAAGAGTTAATATACCATAAATCTGGAGCTAAGGAAGGTACCAAGTAAGAAGGAAAGTTGGGGAAGGAGAGAAAAGAGAGGAGAGCAATGAATGATATAAAGAAAAGGGATGGAGTGATTAAGCACAGGAAGACAAGAAGAGAGGAAGGAAGACTGGAGGGAAGGTAGCAAGGAGGGAAGGAATGCAGGCAGGAAAGGAGGCAGGGAGAGCTGGATTGTGGTTTGTATCCACAGTGTTTGGGATTGAATTAAAGGTAGAAGAATGGAGAAAGAAGGATCCGAATGGAATCCTGGGGAAGGAGAGAGAGACAAATGGAGATAAGGAGGAAGAAAAGTAATCAGGAAAGAATGACAGCAGAAAGGAAGGAAGGATGAGAGCAAGGGAGACTGTGTGGGAGATAGAAGTAAGGAACCGTGAAAGCAGTGAGCGGTATGATGAAAAACAAACGATATTTCATGGGAAGCAAGGAAATTCATAAAAATACATTGTACATTTATAAAGCTGTGCTTTCATTGGACACTACTTAGTACATTCATATCAGATATTCAGTATTATTTACTTGACATAAAAAGCTTTAGTGTCACTTCAAATAGGGAAAAATGAAACAGTTTGTACTATAGAAAATATTATTCATCCGGTGCACAGGGTCATGAGATTTCTAAGTGAACTTCTAAGGAAGGCTCAACATTATTCTTCTATGGAATGCAAGACTCGCATTGACAAGTAGACTGCCAGAGTGACAGAAAGAACACTGTGCCCTGAAACATCTCATGGGGATGCTCCACTCTGGATATTTCTATCCTCCAGATGACTCCCTGATGAGGCCATGTGGCAGTGCCTTCAAGGAACACAGATGACTTGTTGATATTAGGAAGAGTTAGAGACAACCAAAGTCTGTCAAATAGACAGTAAGAAACTACAAAACCAAGAGACAAGTGTAATGACAGAATGCCTACCGAGACAAAACCTGACCCACGAGGTCCCAAAAGAAGGGATGACATCTTGCCACTTTTTTCAAGCAGGAGTGTAAACTTGCATCCAAGTCACCATGTCACCTACCCAGCACTCACTGATCTGTGTAGGTCAGTGCATGAAACACAAACCACACACCACTAGAGGATTTGTCAAAAGACTTATGCAAAAGTTGACCCGGGGAAAACTCTGGGTCACGGGGTCCCCATCACAGTCTTGGGGGTTGTTCACTAAATTCCCAAAGCCAGCCTAAAATAAAGTGACTCTAGTAAGAATTTTCTCTTCTCTTTTAAGGGAAATGATTTACATGGCATGTCTCAAGTTCGGTAAAGTTGGTCATTTACATGAAATTGTAGAAAATATGTCTGTGACTACCAAAAGTCAGGGACAGAAGAAATAAAACACAAAGTGACTTTATATATTGTAAAATTCAATGTGTACCAAGTTACAAAAAAGTCACACATATTTTTTATTCCAATAGTGGGTTTGTGAAATATTCTCGACCAGTGCAGGGAACCACAAGACAGGCACATCAAAGACCCAGAATGGCTACAAATCAAAGGAAGGTTGGACAAATGGGACTGCAGCAAACTGCAGAGCTTCTGCACGGCAAAGGTCATAGCTCGCAAGATAAACAGAAAGCCCACAGACTGGGAGAAGATCTTTACCGGACATTCAACAGACAAAGGCCTCATCTCTAAAATATATGCAGAACTAAAAAAATTGCCTTTTCCAAAACAAAACAACAAAGAACCAATAGCCCCCTCATCAAGTGGGCTAAAGACTTACAAAGAGACTTCTCTGATGAGGAAATGAGAATGGCCAAGAGACATATGAAAAAATGCTCTACATCACTGGCCATAAAAGAAATGCAAATCAAAACAACATTGAGATTCCATCTCACCCCAGTAAGAATGTCATATATCACGATAACTAGTCATAACAATTGTTGGAGGGGATGTGGCCAAAAGGGAACCCTACTTCATTGTTGGTGGGAATGTAAAATGGCTCAGCCACTCTGGCAAGCAGTATGGAGATTCCTCAGAAGGCTAAAAATAGAACTCCCCTATGACCCAGCAGCCCCACTTTTGGGTATCTATCCCAAAGACCACAAACAAAATCACAGTAATGTTCATTGCAGCACAATTTGTCATAGCGACAATCTGGAACCAGCCCAGATGTCCCTCAGTCGACGAATGGATCAGGAAAATGTGGTACACATACACAATGGAATTTTATGCCTCTATCAGAAGGAATGACATTGTCTCATTTGTAAGGAAATGGAAGGACTTGGAAAAAATTATACTAAGTGAAGTGAGCCAGACCCAAAGAAACTTGGACTCTATGGTCTCCCTTATTGGGAATAATTAGTACAGGTTTAGGCAAGTCATAGCAGAGCATCACAAGGCCCAATAGCTATACCCTTATGAACACATAAGATGATGCTAAGTGAAATGAACTGTATGTTATGGAAACAGTTGTAACTACTTTCAACGTCCTATGTGTATCTGTAGCTTCTATTATTGATGATGTTCTTGTATCACCTTCCTGTGGTTGTACATACACTATCTCTGTAATCTTATCTGAGTATATTGGAAACCGTGTATACTGGTATTGGAAGTAGGAAATTGAATGGGAATACCAAATTTGAGAGACACAGGGTAAAAAAAAGACAAACAACTACAAAAGCAATACTTGCAAAACTGTTTGGTGTAAGTGAACTGAACACCTACGGGGGGGGAAGGGAAAGGGGGAAGAGAGAGGGGGGAATGAGGGACAAGGTAACAAACTGTACAAGAAATGTATCCAGTGCCTAACATATGAAACTGTAACCTTTCTGTACATCAGTTTGACAAAAAATTTTTGAAAAAAATATTATATGGAACTCTATTTCTTTGTCTTGTATGGTGGGTAATGGACACCCAATAGTGTTTACACCAATGTTGGGATAAAGAAATGCCAACTGTGACTCATTTAATGTCATCTGCTTGTCCCTCCAGACCTCCCAATTTGTTTCATTTTGCAATCATATAATTGCAGCAAGTGATACTCTTAGAGTACATTATCAAAGATGGAACCATATGTGGTTTATATGTACAAATGGGCTGAGAAGCTGTATCTCCTATTTTATGTTTAAAAGCAAAACTCCATTATGATTTCTGTTGTTAATTCTTCCTGAAGTGAACTGGTTTGATGGGGATGACTTAAGAACCCTCTCATTCACTCCATCTTGAGTATTGCAATGTAAAATCTATGTAACAGTATGAATAGGCACGGGTTTTGTTTGATCCAATTATGTTGGAATTTACGCATACTGAATGGATACTTCAAAGGAGAAGATAGTCTTCTGTTGTAGACATTTAGTTTGGGCTCCTACAAACATCTTTCTCAACAACCGCTTGCGAGCTATGAAGACACCATATTTAAAATCATCCCAAGGTACAGAGAGGCTGAATCTCTTCTTCCTTTACAAGGGGACCTATATGTGCAGTGGGAAAAGTTGTTGATTCAGGAAATCAATTTGGAGATCATAAGAGTTCATGGTTGAAAAACATGGAGCTAAAATGAAAAAGGAAGTCTCAAGGGAAGGGTTCCTTGATTGGTTTAGTCTCCAAACATAATTGTACACACCTTGGTACTGGTGATCGCCTTGCAGTGTTAATGTTGGGACGTACATAATACATTATATTACTGGATCCATTCAATGAATATTAGCTTGGCCAAATTCCTCTTGGTCAGACAAGATTGTATACACAGTTGCCCCACAAACTAGTGGAAGAAAAAAGTCAATAATTTGATTCCTGTATAAATACTAGTAAAGAGACAGTTTATGCTAAAATCATGGGCCAATGCATAAAAATGCAAATATCTGCAAAAGCAAAATTTACAAAAACATTTGTGTAAACCAATACTACAACTTATATGGGGCACGAGACAAGGGAGTTGGAAGTGGGGGGTGACGGAGGAGGTAACATGATGAACTAGAAATATATTACTGACTTCCATATGAACTTCTAATCCTTCGGTACATAACTCTGACAATAAAGGAAAAAATAAAATGAACAAAAAAGAGGAAGTAGTTTGGCATGAAGTAGGTTATGGTCCTAATCTGACTCCATTAGAATTAATGCTTTGACCGGATTAGATTCAGTCGAACAGAGAAACTGTACAGGGACTTGATGAGCATCACCCAACCCACAAGCTTATGCAGCTGTTTGGGAAGAGTTGAGAAAATTAAAAAAGATCTCAACCCATTGGGATAGATATTAAGGAAGACTCAGATGGCTGAGACACTGAGGAAAAGTTATGTAATGAACCTACTAAAGGCAGATTGACCCATGTGGAGAAAATTTTGGTATCAATTATAGCCCTATTTTCACAACATCATCCAAATCAGTAAACTCCTGTAAAGGTAGAGAATTGTGGGCCCTGCCCAGAATCCTGGCGGACTTTGATGCTTTCCCACCCCAACTTATGCCTGATACGGTCTCACAGCTACTACCATCTCAGCCTGTGCTGTTAAAGGTGCCTGGTCCCTCTACCCGTAAGCGTGGCACACTTCCTTGGCTCAGGCTCAAGAAGGGAGGACATTTCTGGTTTTCCTTTATTCCCTGATAGGCAGGATGAAGGTAACAAAAGAGTTCATCAGGCTTTGACATTTAAACAAATAAGAGATCTAAACAAGAGACCAAATGGGAGGATGAAGGTAACAAAAGTGTTCATCAGGCTTTGACATTTAAACAAATAAGAGATCTAAAGTATTCTCGTGTTCAATATGGCCCTACAGTGACTTTCACTCAAGTTATTCTTATTTATTTATTTATTTATTCATTGGCCAATCCTGGGTCTTCAACTCAGGGCCTGAGCACTGTCCCTGGCTTCTTTTTGCTCTAGGCTAGCACTCTGCTACTTGAGCCACAGCGCCACTTCTGGCCATTTTCTATATATGTGGTGCTGTGGTATAGAACGCAGGGCTTCATATATATGAGGCAAGCACTCTTGCCACTAGGCCATATTCCCGGCATACTCAAGTCATTCTTGAAACCTTGGCTACTAAAACTTTATGCCCAAATTACCAAGCAGCTATCAAGGCCTTCTAAGAAAAAAGGAGGAATAAATGACTATATTCGGCTTTGTGCAGACATGGGGCCATCCCTTGTGCAGGGCCTCACGCTGGCTGCAATGCTCCAAGGGCAGACTGTGACAGAGTTCGGTCACAGAGTCCTGTATGGGGAGAAGGCGACAGGGACATCTATGTACTGCTGGGATTCCCAGCATCTGTTTGTCCTGCAGACAAATGGACGACTTAATGGCTCACTGACCTAATCAGAAAAGGAGAGCTATTACTGAAATTTGTCCCTGTTGTAAAAATGGGAAGCATTGTGTTACAAATTGCTGAGCTACTTTGAATGACTCTGGTCGCCAGATTTCAATAAACTGGCAGAGGAGCCATCTCCTCGCCCCACAGAAAAAATTTGGGGCGGCTCCTTGCTTCCCCTGAACTCAAGCCTATCCCCAAACCACCTGCAGCAACAATCAGTTTCAAGTCTCCTCTGAGCAACAATAGGAATTGCAGGACTGGATCTCGGTTCCTTTACCTGCACAGCACTGACTTCAGAAATGGGATTTCAGGCCCTTCCTACGTGAGTTCTTAGCCCCCTTCCAAGGGAATCGGTTGGCTTATTGTATGGTCGCAGCAGCTCTGCACTGAGGGGCATATGTATTCTTCCAGGAGTGATAGATCAGGATTCTAATGGAGAAATAAAAATCACGGCTTCAGTGCCTGCTAGTTTTATCTCTATCCCGGCAGCTCACTCTGGTTCCTTTCATTTTTGTCGGTGCCCTCAGCTAACACAAACTCTAGGGGAGAAAGTAGTTTTTGGTCTTCTGACATTTTTTGGGTTCAAATCATAAAAAGGGAAAGGCCCGGGAATGGCTTCTTGTCATATTTCCAGACATCAATATGTAGAGACTACCTCTTGGGCTGTAAAAACCCAATCTTCTCATGTCATTTCCATCCATTTATCTAAGTGGTTAGCAACATTGCCCATTGACCGCTGGTTGAATTATAGGTCTATGGAATATATAATAGGTTATATTCAAATGCAAATGACACATTAGCTGGGGCAACAAATGAGCCAATTCCTCCAGTACTGGTACCTAATAAAAAGAGATCAAAATACAAACGTGCTTAAATCTCAAAGTGCCCTTGGAGTATTCCAAACGATATGAAACTTTGGCAAGAAATGGGTGAACGATTGGCAATTTTCCTATTTCCATCCATTCCCTTCTAGGTTCCTTAGTTACTTCTAGCTTCATATAGCTGGCCTCTACACACATGCATGTCTACCATAATGGTGATCAAGTTGTCCTCATCCTGGTTGTGGTGGGTAACCTATTTTAATCAGGAAGTGCAAAATGAACAAAATATATCTTAGACATAAGTATGTCCATTTTGCCAAATGCAAAAGCGTGTCACACAACAGAATAGTAGTAGCAAGTAGCCACAGTGTTCATTAGGATGAGAAAAAAAAAGGATAAAAATAAGATAAAAGGTAAAGTACCATAAATCAAGAGGTAAGTAAGGTAAAAATAAGAAGGAAAGTTATAGAAAGTAAGAAAGAGAGGCAAGGAATGAATGATATACAAAAAAGGGACAGGGTGTTGAAGCCAAGGAAAACAGTAGGGAAGGTACAAGGAGGGAAGGTATGCAGACAGGTAAGGAGACAGGGAGAAATGGATTGTGGTTTGTATCGACAGTGGGTGATTCCGAGTTAATGGTGGAAATATGGAGGAAGAGGATTTGAACGTAATCCTGCAGAAGGAGAGTGATGAAGGGAGATAAGGAAGGATGAAAAGGTAGCAGGAAGGAATGATAGCAGAAAGGAAGGAAAGATGAGAGCAAGGGAGCCTACGTTGGAGGTAGAAGTAAGGATATATGAAAGAATTGAGAGGTCAGATGAAAAAGAGAGGATATTGGTGGAAGCAAGGAAATTCATAAAACTACATAGTACATTTATAAAAATGTGCTTCTATTTGGACACTAATTAGTACACTGATATCAGATATTCAATATCATTGATCTGACAAACAATGCTGTAGTGTCATTTCAAATAGGGAAAAAAATGAAACTCAGTTTGTACTATAGAAAATATTATTCATCCACTGCACCAGGTCATAAGATTTCTAAGTCAATTTCTAAGTAATTGACAAAGTATCTTCTACGGAATGCAAGACAGGCATTGACAAGTTGACCCTCAGAGTGACAGAATGATCACTGTACCCTGAAACATCTCAAGGGGATCCTCCCCTCTGGATATTTCTATCCTCCAGATGACACCCTACTGAGACCAACTGGCAGTGCCTTCAAGGAACACAGAAGACTTGCTTGATATTGGAAAGAGTTAGAGAAAATCTACAGCCCCAAATAGACAGTAAGAAACAACAAAACCACGAGAGAAGTTTAATGACAGAATGTCCACAGAGACAAAACCTGACCCACATGCAACCAAAAGGAGGGATGAACTCTTGCTCGTTTTTCAGTTATGGGTGCATACTTGTGTCCAAGTCACCACATCACCTACCCAACACACACTGACCTGTTTCAGTCAGTATATGAAACACAAAGCACTAACTACTAGAGGATTTTAGAAAGGACTTATGCAAAAGTTGACTCTGGAAGACTATGGGTCACAGGATCCCCATCGCCGTCTTGGGGGTGTTCGATAAATTCCCAAAGCCATACTAAAATAAAGTAACTCTAGTAAGAATTTTCTTTTCTCATTGAAGGAAAATGAGTTATATGTGATATCTCAAGGTCGGTAAAGACTCATAGGTACACACATTATCCACAGAGGAAAATTCAGTCTCCAATTTAGGATAAAAGGATTAGCATCAGAGTTTCTAAGAAAGCTTCTGACTGGTGACCTAGCACATGGTAGGAGACCCCAGGAGTTCCAGAAGAGGGTGTCAGAAATCCTTGCTGAGGCTAAGTCTCCCTCTGTTCAATGGGATGTCATAGTTCCACTGTCTATGCTTTTGGATTTGGGAGATCTTGTTGAACTAGCGGAGTGAATGTGTGTGTATTTCTGCTTGTTTGTGGTTGTGTGTAGGTGAGTTTTCCTCAACTGGACCCCAGGAGTTCCAGGAAAGGGTGTCAGAAATCCTTGCTGAGGCTAAGTCTCCCTCTGTTCAATGGGATGTCATAGATCCACTATCTATGCATGTGGATTTGGGAGATCTTGTTGATCTAGGGGTGTGAATGTCTGTGTATTTCTACTTGTTTGTGGTTGTGTGTAGGTGAGCTTTTAGGTAAAGGACCTGCAAATCATTACTTGTGGGGCACTCCCGCCCCAGGTGCTTTGTATCATTAATAGGCGATTCTACTCCTCCCCTTCCGCCGCCCTCCCACCCGTTTAAAAGTGCAGCTCTTTCTACCATTAAATGAGTCTTAGCATTGACTTGGAAAATGGCTAGAAGGGTCGCTGTGGCTCAGGTGGCAGAGTGCTAGCCTTGAGCGGGAAGAAGACAGGCACGGTGCTTAGACCCTGAGTCCCAGGCCCAGGACTGTCCAAACAAAATGTAAGGGAAAGAAAGGTTCACTTCGTAAAGGACAAATTTTGACTTCACCATTAGAATTTACAAAAATATCGCTAGCCAATTAGAATTACACCTTTGGACTGTGTACAAAACCACATAACAGATTCTCTGTGTTCAACGTGGCAGATCCAATTGGTTCAGAACATTGTTGTATTTATCTGTTTCTCTTCTACTAAGCCCTGCATATAGTTAAAGTATTTATGCGTCAATTGACTCCTTTGCCATTGAGAGTAAATGGTAATTCATCTCCTTTGGCTAGGTTTGGCTCTGAGTCTCTCTGCTTCAAATGTCTCCAAGTAACTTTCTCCTTTTGTTTTAGTTTCTGTGCTACCAGAATCCAAATTTCAAACAAGGATGTCCTGAACTGTTAGCAAGAATAAGACGAAAAGTCAGGATTAAAAAGTTTTCTGTAACAAGTGAATCATTGCCTGTGCAGCTGGATGAACCACTGCACCTGGGACATGAGGGTAATGCCAGTAATCCCAAAACAGATTTAGTCTCTGACACTAGTACTGAAGGAATCCTTTCAACATCACGAAGTTCACTGCTGTCTCATAGACCCCAGCCATCTGGCACGCACATGCTGTCAACTGCAGCACCTTTACTCAAAAATGACAATCCTGCCAGAGATTCTTCTGTCAGACATTCACACAAAAAGTTTATGGATCAGGGAGCCATGTCTAGTCATTTGACCACACTTCATGTGCTGTCAAACAACAGCTACCTCCAGGCACATGACTGCTTTTTGAATTTTGATAAAAGTTATAATTCTCAATATCAAAAATCACATCGATTATCAAACGATAATTTCAGAGAGATGATGCCAACTTCAGCTATTCCAATTGGATATTCTTATTTTATGGCCTACGAATTGCCACATTCAAGCATGCTAGTGACAGCATCCAATCAACGGTGCTCCGATGCCACCACACGCGAAATATCTGCCGCAGCATTTTCAAAATATCATCATATAATAGCACCAGTTTACAAGGAACAGAAAGAGAGTAATATCCCAAGCCAGTGCCAGAGTTGGGAGGAAAATTAATTTCGATGTGTATTGTTATAATGAATAAAGACTCTGCCCAGCTTTATTCAAGCAATGAAGGGTCATTCAACTGTATTGTTTCTTATAGGCTAATAGCAAATAAAACTAAAATGTTGCTTTATTTCAACAGTGGGATGCGCTTCATCTCATGTTTTCAGACATCAATATGTTGAGACTACCACTTGGGCTGTAAAAACCCAAACTTCTTAAGGCATTTCCATGCATTTATCTAAGAGGTTAGCATCATTGCCAATTGACCATTAGTTCAAATTAAACTATAGCATAAATAATGGGTTATATTCAAATGGAAATGACTCACTACCCGGGGCGACAAATGAGCTAGTTACTCCAGTCACACCTACCTTAGTGAAAGAGATCAACAAACAAACATGTGCTTCAATTTGAAACTGACCAAGACGTGTTCCAAAGGATATATGAAACTTAGGCAAACATGGGTGAACAATTGGCCATTTTCCCATTTCTATCCATTCCCCTCAAGAGCCTTGTTTACTTCCAGCTCCACTATTCATATAACTGGCATCTACATGCATGCATGTGTTGCACAATGATGATCAATTTGTCCTCATCCTGGTCGTCTTGGGTTACCAATATTAAACAGGAAGTGCATAATGACCAAAGCATATTAGACATGAGTATGTCCTTTTTGCCACATGGCAACAGCATACTCTACAACAGAATCGTAGTAGCAAGTAGCCACAGTGTTCCCAATGATGATGAAAAAAAGATTAAAAAAAGATAAGAGGTAATATACCAAAAATCCGGAGCTAAGGAAGGTACCAAGTAAGAAGGAAAGTTGTGGAACTAGAGAAAGGAGAGGGAAGCAATGAATGATATAAAGAAAAGGGATGGAGTGATGAAGCACAGGAAGACAAGAATTCAGGAAAGAAGACAGGAGAGAAGGTAGCAAGGAGGGAAGGAATGCAGGCAGGCAAGGAGGCAGGGACAGATGGATTGTGGTTTGTATCAACAGTGTGAGGGATGGAGTTATAGGTGGAAGTGTGGAGAAAGAAGGATCCAAAAGGAATCCTGGGGAAGGAGAGAGTGACAAACAGAGATAAGGAGGGAAGAAAAGAAATCAGGAAGGAATGAAAGCAGAAAGGAAGGATGAGAACAAGGGAGACTGGGTGGGACATAGGAGTAAGGAACCATGAAAGCAGTGAGAGGGAAGATGAAAAGGAATTGGTACTTCATGGGAAGCAAGGAAAATCATAAAAATACATTTTATATTTATAAATCTGTGTTTTTACTTGGACACTACTTAGTACATTGATATCAAATATTCAGTATCGTTTGCTTGACATAAAAATCTGTAGTGTCAGTTCAAATAGGTAAAAATGAAACTCAGTTTGTACTATAGAAAATGTTATTCATCCGCTGCACAGGGTCATGAGATTTCTAAGTGAATTTCTAAGTAAGGCTCAACAATATTCTTCTACGGAATGCAAGACTGGCATTGACAAGTTGACTGCCAGAGTGACAGAAAGAACACTGTGCCCTGTATCATCTCCTAAGGATGTTCCACTCTGGATATCTCTATGCTCCAGATGACACCCTGATGAGGCCATCTGGCAGTGCCTTCAAGGAACACAGATGACCTGTTGATATTAGGAAGAGTTAGAGACAATCTAAGTCCCTGAAATAGACAGTAGGAAACAACAAAACCAAGAGACAAGTGTAATGACAGAATGCCTACCGAGACAAAACCTGACCCACGAGGTCCAAAAGAAGGGATGACATCTTGCCTCTTTTTTCAAGCAGGGGTGTAAACTTGTGTCCAAGTCACCATGTCACCAACCCAGCACTCACTGACCATTTTAGGTCAGTGCATGAAACACAAACCAAACACCACTAGAGGATTTGTCAAAAGACTTATGCAAAAGTTGACGCTGGAAATCTCTGGGTCACGGGGTCCCCATCACAGTCTTGGAGGGAGTTCCCTAAATTCCCAAAGCCAGCCTAAAATAAAGTGACTCTAGTAAGATTTTTCTCTCCTCTTCTAAGGGAAATGATTTATATGGAATATCTCAAGGTCGGTAAAGTTGGTCATTTACATGAAACGCTAGGAAATATGTCTGTGACTACTAAAAGTCAGGGACAGAAGAAATACAACACAAAGTGACTTTATATATTGTAAAATTCAATGTGCACCAAGTTACAAAAAAGTCACATATTTTTTCTTCCAATAGTGGTGTGTAAAATATTCTCGACCAGTGCAGGGAACCACAAGACAGGCACATCAATTAAAATTTACATGGAACTCTATTTCTTTGTCTTGTATGGTGGGTAATGGACACCCAATAGCGTTTACACCAATGTTGGGATAAGGAAATGCCAACTGTGACACATTTCATGTCCTCTGCTTTTCCCTCCAGCCCTCCCATTTGCGTCATTTTGCAATAGTACAATTGCAGCCAGTGATACTCTTAGAGTCCATTATCAAGGATGGAACCATATGTGGTTGACATGTACAAATGGGGGGAGAAGCTGTATCTCCTCTTTTCTGTCTAAAGGAAAACTCCATTATGATTTCTGGTGTTAATTTTTCCTATAGTGAACTGGTTTGATGGGGATGACATAATAACCCTCTCGTTCACTCCATCTTGAGTATTGCAAAGTAAAATCTAAGTAACAGTATGACTAGGCACTGGTTTTGTTTGATCCAATGATGTTGGAATGAAAGCACTACTAAATGGATACTTCAAAGGAGATGACTGTGTTCTGTTGTAGACATTTAGTTTGGGCTCCTAACAATTTCTTTCTCAACAACCACTTGAGAGCTATGAAGACACCATACTTAAAATCATCCCTAGGTACAGAGGAGTCCTGAATCTCTCCTTCCTTTACAAGGGGACCTATATGTGCAGTGGGAAAAGATGTTGATTTTAGGAAAACAATTTAGAGATCATAATAGATAGTTCATGGTTGAAAAATATTGAGCTAAAATGAAAAAGGAAATCTCAAGGGAAGGGTTCCTTGATTCGTTTACACAGTCTCCAAACATAATTGTACACACCTTGGGTACTGGTGATCCCCTTGCAGTGTTGTGGTTGGGAAGTACATAATTCATTATATTACTGGAACCATTCAATAAATATTAGCTTGGCTAAATTCATCTTGGTCAGACAAACTTGTATATACAGTTGCCCCACAAATTAGTGAAAGAAAAGAGTAAATAATTTGATTCTTGTATAGACACTAGTAAAGGGACAGGTTATGCAGAAATCAAGGGCAAAAGGTTAAAAGTACAAATGCCTCCAAAAGCAAAATTTACACAAACATTTGTGTAAACCAATTCTACAATTTCTCAGGGGGAAAGAGACAAAGGAGTTGGAAAGGGGGTGTTGGAGGAGGAAAATGATGAACGAGATATATACTTACTGACTCACTTATGAACCTCTAATCCTTCGGTCCATCACTCTGACAATAACGGAAAAAATAAAATAAACAAGAACAAAAGAGGAAGTAGTGTGGCATGAAGTAGGTTATGGTCGTAATCTCAATCCGTTACAAATAATGCCATTGTAGACATGAACGGATTAGGTTCAAACAGTCGATCAGAGAAACTGAACAGGGACTTGATGAGCATCACCCAACCCCCAAGCTTATGCAGCTGTATGGGAAGAGCTGAGAAAATTAAAAAACATCTCAACCCACTGGGCTAGATAAAAGGAAGACTAAGATGGCTCAGACACTGAGAAAAAATTATGTAATGAGCCTAGTAAAGACAGATTGACCCATGTGGAGAAAATTTTGGAATCACAATATCATCCAAAACAGCAATCTCCTGTAAAGGGAGAGACTTGTGGGCTCTGCCCAGAATCCTGGCGGTCTTTGATCCTTTCCCACCACAACCTCCGCCTGATAGAGTCTCACAGCTAGTACCATCTCAGCGTGTGCTGGTAAAGGCTCCTGGCCCTCCTAGCCGTAAGCGTGGCACACTTCCTTGGCTCAGGCTGCTCAAGAAGGGAGGACATTCCTGGTTTCATTTATTCCCTGACAGGCAGGATGAAGATAACAAAAGGGTTCATCAGGCTTTGCCATTTCAACCAATAAGAGATCTAAAGAATGCTTGTGTTCAATATGGCCCTACAGTGCCGTTTACTCAAGTCATT
>NW_025960282.1:0-44200 GCF_023159225.1 Perognathus longimembris pacificus
TCACCCTGGCCTAGCCCTTCTTATCTTCTCCAAATCTCCCTCTGCTCTCACCCTCTGAACACCTGGTATCTCTCAGTCCTCTGGTGAACACCAATCCCCATTTATCTAATCTGTTGTCTGCCTGCTCTGTGCCCAAGCCCCTCTGCTCCTTTTCTGTGCACAGGAGGTTTGTGACAAAGGTAGGAGGGAAGCGGCACTCCTTTCCTGCCTTCTGGTTTTATGACTGACATCCGATTGGTCTGGAAATGGCCTCTGCCCCCTTGGCCAAGACCACCTGAAGACCTTGCCTGGCTTGCTAGGCAGCAGCCCTGTGTTTTTCTGAGCAGGAAGGACTGCACATATGCGACCCACTATGCAGAAAAGCCTCCAGGGGGTGGCCGGATGTTTTGTTTCTCCATTCCTTGCCCACTTGTTGATGTGTGCTTTCATTTGCATTCCAACAGGAACAGCCTTAAGGGAGGGCTAGTGAGGCTGCTTAGAGGTAGGCAGTTGGTGCTCACAGGCCAGCAGGGCCTCCTGGTGCCTCACTAACAGTGCATTTGCACCTGGGGTGCTGGGAAGCCTCTGGGCAGTGCCCATATGGTTTGAGCTCCTGTGACATGGCCAGGTACTAGGCGCCTCCTGCTGACTTGACCCAGTGTTCCAACTGGAGTTGCCATAGCAAAAAGGGCACAGGGCCCCTTGGGGGTTTGCTGTAAGTTCTCACTAGTTCTCACAGGCCTTCGGGGATGCACAGGATGTGTAGAGCCGCACATCCCTCCCCTGACCATTCTGCTGGGAACGGCTTGGGCCAGGGTCCTAGGCAAATACACTTTCCACCTCCCCTCCTGCTCCATCTTCCCCACATCCTGGTTGAAACCGTGTGACACAGCTCCCCCACCGCCTCTGCCCTTGACAGTCCTGGAAGTGGCTGGTGTATGGATCCGCCACCTCTCTCACAATCAACCTCATCTCTCTTGCTCAGAGCATAAGGGAGATACAACGTTAGCAGGTCAGCGAATCTGGGCATCTCCTTTCTGCGCTAGTGTCTGCTTAACTCTTGTCTTCCCGCTTGCCTTGGCCTCTCTGGCCCAGATCCCTGCCTGCTACTTCCTGCTATTGAGCAGCCAAGGATTATACTGGCTAGAGGCAGGAGCTGGCAATCCTGGTGCCCGTGGCTCACAGCCATATGTTTTAGGCTCCTTCAGGAAGCTCTGCTAAGACACCAGGGAAAGGGATATCTGACCCTTCCCTGACGTGACCAGGCACACTAGCACCCAGCAATGATATCATAGGCAGCATCATCACTGTCATGCAGATCTCCAAGAGCAGAGGCAGCTTGGCATCAAAGTACGGAGACCTTTGTGTAGCGGACAGCACAAGAGGGAGCCTTCGCCATATGATTGGTTTCCGGAACTTCAAAAAACAAGTAACGTGTAAACACTTTGAACGCCCTCTTCAACCTCATACCTGACACACTCATGCAACCGCACATGAACAAAAAATTCCTCACAGGCGAGCCGACTCTCTCTCTCTCTCTTTCTCTCTCTTCCTCCCAGCCACCCCCACATGCTCACTATAACACACTGTGCCGGGTCCTCCTGGATCTACATCCACATACCTATTTGCACATATGCAGACTTGGCTTAGGAAGCACACTCTTGTACAGCATCAGGAACACACGCATGTAGGCAAGCAGGGGCCACACACGCACACGTGAGCGCACCCAGTACACAGTGGCTTGGAAGGTGCTAAGGGGTTTTCGAGGACTGTGTCCTACTTGGTCAAGTCCAGGGTGTTGTTCTCGTGGTGGGCGTGGCTAAGGAGCCCAGCGCTGCTTACTGGACAGTCCATTGGCACTTCGCGCTCCCCCTGCTGTCCTCACCAGTCTCCCATTCCATGAACCATGCAGCTTCGGAGACCTGGGTAGCAACAAACTCTTCGGGAAAGCAATCAAGGCAGAAATGTCAATGTAACAGGACCACATGATTACGCCCCAGTAGTGCCCCAACCAAGGATGGCATTCGTTACCCCTCAGGTCTACACCCTAAAGCCCAGCGCTGCGCGCAGAGAATGGGGCAGGCCTGTGCCCCAGAATCCCTTGCCTCTTCTCCCTTCTACTTGGTCCCAGGGTGTGGGGCGCCCACCTGGCCTTCCTAGCCACCACCTGCCATCTGCAGCTGAGTTCCTGAGGCTTGTCCCCTGCACACATACCTCCTTTGCTGATAACCTCCCTCCGAGTTCTCTCTCCTAGCCCTCCTGTCCCCTGCCTTGCTGCTCTGGACTGCTTTTAAACTCACACATGCCTCTGCGCTCACTGCCTCTTTGCCTCTGCCTCTGCTTCCCAATTTCCCCCTCCTCCTCTTGAGGTTCACAGGCTGCACACCTCCCCATGCACCTCTTCACTTCTTCTGGGGAAATTACAACTGCCTCACCTGGCCTAGCCCTTCTTATCTTCTCCAAATCTCCCTCTGCTCTCACCCTCTGCACACCTGGGATCTCTCAGTCCTCTGGTGAACACCAATCCCCATTTATCTAATCTGTTGTCTGCCTGCTCTGTGCCCAAGCCCCTCTGCTCCTTTTCTGTGCACAGGGAGGTTTGTGACAAAGGTAGGAGGGAAGCGGCACTCCTTTCCTGCCTTCTGGTTTTATGACTGACATCCGATTGGTCTGGAAACGGCCTCTGCCCCCTTGGCCAAGACCACCTGAAGACCTTGCCTGGCTTGCTAGGCAGCAGCCCTGTGTTTTTCTGAGCAGGAAGGACTGCACATATGCGACCCACTATGCAGAAAGCCTCCAGGGGGTGGCCGGATGTTTTGTTTCTCCATTCCTTGCCCACTTTGTTATGTGTGCTTTCATTTGCATTCCAACAGGAACACCCTTAAGGGAGGGCTAGTGAGGCTGCTTAGAGGTAGGCAGTTGGTGCTCACAGGCCAGCAGGGCCTCTGGTGCCTCACTAACAGTGCATTTGCACCTGGGGTGCTGGGAAGCCTCTGGGCAGTGCCCATATGGTTGGAGCTCTGTGACATGGCCAGGTACTAGGCGCCTCCTGCTGACTTGAGCCAGTGTTCCAACTGGAGTTGCCATAGCAAAAAGGGCACAGGGCCCCTTGGGGGTTTGCTGTAAGTTCTCACTAGTTCTCACAGGCCTTCGGGGATGCACAGGATGTGTAGAGCCGCACATCCCTCCCCTGACCATTCTGCTGGGAACGGCTTGGGCAAGGGTCCTAGGCAAATACACTTTCCACCCTCCCCTCCTGCTCCATCTTCCCACATCCTGTTGAACCCGTGTGACACAGCTCCCCACCGCCTCTGCCCTTGCCAGTCCTGGAAGTGGCTGGTGTATGGATCCGCCACCTCTCTCACAATCTACCTCATCTCTCTTGCTCAGAGCATAAGGGAGATACAACGTTAGCAGGTCAGCGAATCTGGGCATCTCCTTTCTGCGCTAGTGTCTGCTTAACTCTTGTCTTCCCGCTTGCCTTGGCCTCTCTGGCCCAGATCCCTGCCTGCTACTTCCTGCTATTGAGCAGCCAAGGATTATACTGGCTAGAGGTAGGAGCTGGCAATCCTGGTGCCCGTGGCTCACAGCCATATGTTTTAGGCTCCTTCAGGAAGCTCTGCTAAGACACCAGGGAAAGGGATATCTGACCCTTTCCCTGACGTGACCAAGACACACTAGCACCCAGCAATGATATTCATAGGCAGCATCATCACTGTCATGCAGATCTCCAAGAGCAGAGGCAGCTTGGCATCAAGTACGGAGACCTTTGTGTAGCGGACAGCACAAGAGGGTAGCCTTCGCCATATGATTGGTTTCCGGGAACTTCAAAAAACAAGTAACGTGTAAACACTTTGAACTCCCTCTGTCCAACCTCATACCTGACACACTCATGCAACCGCACATGAACAAAAAATTCCTCACAGGCGAGCCGACTCTCTCTCTCTCTCTTTCTCTCTCTTCCTCCCCGCCACCCCCACAGGCTCACTATAACACACTGTGCCGGGTCCTCCTGGATCTACATCCACATACCTATTTGCACATAGGCAGACGTAGGCTTAGGAAGCACACTCTTGTACAGCATCAGGAACCACACGCATGTAGGCAAGCAGGGGCACACACACGCACACGTGAGCGCACCCAGTACACAGTGGCTTGGAAGGTGCTAAGGGGTTTTCGAGGACTGTGTCTACTTGCTCAAGTCCAGGGTGTTGTTCTCCTGGTGGGCGTGGCTAAGGAGCCCAGCGCTGCTTACTGGACAGTCCATTGGCACTTGGGCCTCCCCTTGCTGTCCTCACCTGTCTCCCATTCCTGAACCATTCAGCTTTGGAGACCTGGGTAGCAACAAACTCTTCGGAAAGCAATCAAGGCAGAAATGTCAATGTAACAGGACCACATGATTACGCCCCAGTAGTGCCGCAACCAAGGATGGCATTCGTTACCCCTCAGGTCTACACCCTAAAGCACAGCGCTGCGCGCAGAGAATGGGGCAGGCCTGTGCCCCAGAATCCCTTGCCTCTTCTCCCTTCTACTTGGTCCCAGGGTGGTGGGGCGCCCAACCTGGCCTTCCTAGCCACCACCTGCCATCTGCAGCTGAGTTCCTGAGGCTTGTCCCCTGCACACATACCTCCTTTGCTGATAACTCCCTCTGAGTTCTCTCTCCTAGCCCTCCTGTCCCTGCCTTGCTGCTCTGGACTGCTTTCAACTCACACATGCCTCTGCGTCACTGCCTCTTTGCCTCTGCCTCTGCTTCCCAATTTCCCCCTCCTCCTCTTGAGGTTCACCAGGCTGCACACCTCCCCATGCACCTCTTCACTTCTTCTGGGGAAATTACAACTGCCTCACCCTGGCCTAGCCCTTCTTATCTTCTCCAAATCTCCCTGTGCTCTCACCCTCTGCACACCTGGGATCTCTCAGTCCTCTGGTGAACACCAATCCCCATTTATCTAATCTGTTGTCTGCCTGCTCTGTGCCCAAGCCCCTCTGCTCCTTTTCTGTGCACAGGAGGTTTGTGACAAAGGTAGGAGGGAAGCGGCACTCCTTTCCTGCCTTCTGGTTTATGACTGACATCCGATTGGTCTGAACGGCCTCTGCCCCCTTGGCCAAGACCACCTGAAGACCTGCCTGGCTTGCTAGGCAGCAGCCCTGTGTTTTTCTGAGCAGGAAGGACTGCACATATGCGACCCACTATGCAGAATAGCCTCCAGGGGGTGGCCGGATGTTTTGTTTCTCCATTCCTTGCCCACTTTGTTGATGTGTGCTTTCATTTGCATTCCAACAGGAACAGCCTTAAGGGAGGGGTAGTGAGGGCTGCTTAGAGGTAGGCAGTTGGTGCTCACAGGCCAGCAGGGCCTCCTGGTGCCTCACTAATAGTGCATTTGCACCTGGGGTGCTGGGAAGCCTCTGGGCAGTGCCCATATGGTTTGGAGCTCTGTGACATGGCCAGGTACTAGGCGCCTCCTGCTGACTTGAGCCAGTGTTCCAACTGGAGTTGCCATAGCAAAAAGGGCACAGGGCCCCTTGGGGGTTTGCTGTAAGTTCTCACTAGTTCTCACAGGCCTTCGGGGATGCACAGGATGTGTAGAGCCGCACATCCCTCCCCTGACCATTCTGCTGGGAACGGCTTGGGGCGAGGGTCCTAGGCAAATACACTTTCCACCTCCCCTCTGCTCCGTCTTCCCACATCCTGGTTGATCCCGTGTGACACAGCTCCCACCGCCTCTGCCCTTGCCAGTCCTGGAAGTGGCTGGTGTATGGATCCGCCACCTCTCCTCACAATCAAACCTCATCTCCTTTGCTCAGAGCATAAGGGAGATACAAGTTTAGCAGGTCAGCGAATCTGGGCATCTCCTTTCGGCGCTAGTGTCTGCTTAACCCTTTTCTTACCGCTTGCCTTGGCCTCTCTGGGCCCAGATCCCTGCCTGCTACTTCCTGCTATTGAGCAGCCAAGGATTATACTGGCTAGAGGCAGGAGCTGGCAATCCTGGTGCCCGTGGCTCACAGCCATATGTTTTAGGCTCCTTCAGGAAGCTCTGCTAAGACACCAGGGAAAGGGATATCTGACCCTTCCCTGACGTGACCAAGGCACACTAGCACCCAGCAATGATATTCATAGGGAGCATCAATCACTGTCATGCAGATCTCCAAGAGCAGAGGCAGCTTGGCATCAAGTGCGGAGACCTTTGTGTAGCGGACAGCACAAGAGGGTAGCCTTCGCCATATGATTGGTTTCCGGGAACTTCAAAAAACAAGTAATGTGTAAACACTTTGAACTCCCTCTGTCCAACCTCATTCCTGCCACACTCATGCAACCGCACATGAACAAAAAATTCCTCACAGGCGAGCCGACTCTCTCTCTCTCTCTTTCTCTCTCTTCCTCCCCCGCCACCCCCCACAGGCTCACTATAACCACACTGTGCCGGGTCCTCTGGATCTACATCCACATACTATTTGCACATATGCAGACGTAGGCTTAGGAAGCCACACTCTTGTACAGCATCAGGAACACACGCATGTAGGCAAGCAGGGGCACACACACGCACACGTGAGCGCACCCAGTACACAGTGGCTTGGAAGGTGCTAAGGGGTTTTCGAAGACTGTGTCCTACTTGCTCAAGTCCAGGGTATTGTTCTTGTGGTGGGCGTGGCTAAGGAGCCCAGCGCTGCTTACTGGACAGTCCATTGGCACTTGGGCCTCCCCTTGCTGTCCTCACCAGTCTCCCATTCCCTGAACCATGCAGCTTCAGAGACCTGGGTAGCAACAAACTCTTCGGGGAAAGCAATCAAGGCAGAAATGTCAATGTAACAGGACCACATGATTACGCCCCAGTAGTGCCCCAACCAAGGATGGCATTCGTTACCCCTCAGGTCTACACCCCTAAAGCCCAGCGCTACGCGCAGAGAATGGGGCAGGCCTGTGCCCCAGAATCCCTTGCCTCTTCTCCCTTCTACTTGGTCCCAGGGTGGTGGGGCGCCCAACCTGGCCTTCCTAGCCACCACCTGCCATCTGCAGCTGAGTTCCTGAGGCTTGTCCCCTGCACACATACCTCCTTTGCTGATAACTCCCTCCGAGTTCTCTCTCCTAGCCCTCATGTCCCTGCCTTGCTGCTCTGGACTGCTTTCAACTCACACATGCCTCTGCGTCACTGCCTCTTGCCTCTGCCTCTGCTTCCCAATTTCCCCCTCCTCCTCTTGAGGTTCACAGGCTGCACACCTCCCCATGCACCTCTTCACTTCTTCTGGGGAAATTACAACTGCCACACCCTGGCCTAGCCCTTCTTATCTTCTCCAAATCTCCCTCTGCTCTCCCCCTCTGCACACCTGGGATCTCTCAGTCCTCTGGTGAACACCAATCCCCATTTATCTAATCTGTTGTCTGCCTGCTCTGTGCCCAAGCCCCTCTGCTCCTTTTCTGTGCACAGGAGGTTGTGACAAAGGTAGGAGGGAAGCGGCACTCCTTTCCTGCCTTCTGGTTTATGACTGACATCCGATTGGTCTGGAAACGGCCTCTGCCCCCTTGGCCAAGACCACCTGAAGACCTTGCCTGGCTTGCTAGGCAGCAGCCCTGTGTTTTTCTGAGCAGGAAGGACTGCACATATGCGACCCACTATGCAGAATAGCGTCCAGGGGGTGGCCGGATGTTTTGTTTCTCCATTCCTTGCCCAGTTTGTTGATGTGTGCTTTCATTTGCATTCCAACAGGAACAGCCTTAAGGGAGGGGTAGTGAGGCTGCTTAGAGGTAGGCAGTTGGTGCTCACAGGCCAGCAGGGCCTCCTGGTGCCTCACTAACAGTGCATTTGCACCTGGGGTGCTGGGAAGCCTCTAGGCAGTGCCCATATGGTTTGGAGCTCTGTGACGTGGCCAGGTACTAGGCGCCTCCTGCTGACTTGAGCCAGTGTTCCAACTGGAGTTGCCATAGCAAAAAGGGCACAGGGCCCCTTGGGGGTTTGCTGTAAGTTCTCACCTAGTTCTCACAGGCCTTCGGGGATGCACAGGATGTGTAGAGCCGCACATCCCTCCCCTGACCATTCTGCTGGGAACGGCTTGTGCCAGGGTCCTAGGCAAATACACTTTCCCACCTCCCCTCCTGCTCCATCTTCCACATCCTGGTTGAACCCGTGTGACACAGCTCCCCACCGCCTCTGCCCTTGCCAGTCCTGGAAGTGGCTGGTGTATGGATCCGCCACCTCTCTCACAATCAACCTCATCTCTCTTGCTCAGAGCATAAGGAGATACAAGGTTAGCAGGTCAGCGAATCTGGGCATCTCCTTTCTGCGCTAGTGTCTGCTTAACTCTTGTCTTCCCGCTTGCCTTGGCCTCTCTGGCCCAGATCCCTGCCTGCTACTTCCTGCTATTGAGCAGCCAAGGATTATACTGGCTAGAGGCAGGAGCTGGCAATCCTGGTGCCCGGGGCTCACAGCCATATGTTTTAGGCTCCTTCAGGAAGCTCTGCTAAGACACCAGGGAAAGGGATATCTGACCCTTCCTGCCGTGACCAAGGCACACTAGCACCCAGCAATGATATTCATAGGCAGCATCATCACTGTCATGCAGATCTCCCAAGAGCAGAGGCAGCTTGGCATCAAGTACGGAGACCTTTGTGTAGAGGACAGCACAAGAGGGGAGCCTTCGCCATATAATTGGATTCCGGGAACTTCAAAAAAACAAGTAACGTGTAAACACTTTGAACTCCCTCTGTCCACCTCATACCTGACACACTCATGCAACCGCACATGAACAAAAAAATTCCTCACAGGCGAGCCGACTCTCTCTCTCTCTCTTTCTCTCTCTTCCTCACCGCCACCCCCACATGCTCACTATAACACACTGTGCCGGGTCCTCCTGGATCTACATCCACATACCTATTTGCACATATGCAGACGTAGGCTTAGGAAGCACACTCTTGTACAGCATCAGGAACACACGCATGTAGGCAAGCAGGGGCACACACACGCACACGTGAGCGCACCCAGTACACAGTGGCTTGGAAGGTGCTAAGGGGTTTTCGAGGACTGTGTCCTACTTGCTCAAGTCCAGGGTGTTGTTCTTGTGGTGGGCGTGGCTAAGGAGCCCAGCGCTGCTTACTGGACAGGTCCATTGGCACTTGGGCCTCCCCTTGCTGTCCTCACCAGTCTCCCATTCCCTGAACCATGCAGCTTTGAGACCTGGGTAGCAACAAACTCTTCGGGAAAGCAATCAAGGCAGAAATGTCAATGTAACAGGACCACATGATTACGCCCCAGTAGTGCCGCAACCAAGGATGGCATTCCGTTACCCCTCAGGTCTACACCCTAAAGCACAGCGCTGCGCGCAGAGAATGGGGCAGGCCTGTGCCCCAGAATCCCTTGCCTCTTCTCCCTTCTACTTGGTCCCAGGGTGGTGGGGCGCCCAACCTGGCCTTCCTAGCCACCACCTGCCATCTGCAGCTGAGTTCCTGAGGCTTGTCCCCTGCACACATACCTCCTTTGCTGATAACTCCCTCCGAGTTCTCTCTCCTAGCCCTCCTGTCCCTGCCTTGCTGCTCTGACTGCTTTCAACTCACACATGCCTCTGCGTCACTGCCCTCTTTGCCTCTGCCTCTGCTTCCCAATTTCCCCTCCTCCTCTTGAGATTCACAGGCTGCACCACCTCCCCATGCACCTCTTCACTTCTTCTGGGGAAATTACAACTGCCTCACCCTGGCCTAGCCCTCTTATCTTCTCCAAATCTCCCTCTGCTCTCACCCTCTGAACACCTGGGGTCTCTCAGTCCTCTGGTGAACACCAATCCCCATTTATCTAATCTGTTGTCTGCCTGCTCTGTGCCCAAGCCCCTCTGCTCCTTTTCTGTGCACAGGAGGTTTGTGACAAGGTAGGAGGGAAGCGGCACTCCTTTCCTGCCTTCTGGTTTTATGACTGACATCCGATTGGTCTGGAAACGGCCTCTGCCCCCTTGGCCAAGACCACCTGAAGGACCTGCCTGGCTTGCTAGGCAGCAGCCCTGTGTTTTCTGAGCAGGAAGGACTGCACATATGCGACCCACTATGCAGAAAAGCTCCAGGGGGTGGCCGGATGTTTGTTTCTCCATTCTTGCCCACTTTGTTGATGTGTGCTTTCATTTGCATTCAACAGGAACAGCCTTAAGGGAGGAGTAGTGAGGCTGCTTAGAGGTAGGCAGTTGGTGCTCACAGGCCAGCAGGGCCTCCTGGTGCCTCACTAACAGTGCATTTGCACCTGGGTGCTGGAAGCCTCTGGGCAGTGCCCATATGGTTTGGAGCTCTGTGACATGGCCAGGTACTAGGCGCCTCCTGCTGACTTGAGCCAGTGTTCCAACTGGAGTTGCCATAGCAAAAAGGGCACAGGGCCCCTTGGGGGTTTGCTGTAAGTTCTCACTAGTTCTCACAGGCCTTCGGGGATGCACAGGATGTGTAGAGCCGCACATCCTCCCCCTGACCATACTGCTGGGAACGGCTTGGGCCAGGGTCCTAGGCAAATACAATTTCCACCTCCCCTCCTGCTCCATCTTCCCACATCCTGGTTGAACCCGTGTGACACAGCCTCCCCACCGCCTCTGCCCTTGCCAGTCCTGGAAGTAGCTGGTGTATGGATCCGCCAACTCTCTCACAATCAACCTCATCTCTCTTGCTCAGAGCATAAGGGAGATACAAGGTTAGCAGGTCAGCGAATCTGGGCATCTCCTTTCTGCGCTAGTGTCTGCTTAACCCTTTTCTACCGCTTGCCTTGGCCTCTCTGGACCAGATCCCTGCCTGCTACTTCCTGCTATTGAGCAGCCAAGGATTATACTGGCTAGAGGCAGGAGCTGGCAATCCTGGTGCCCGGGCTCACAGCCATATGTTTTAAGGCTCCTTCAGGAAGCTCTGCTAAGACACCAGGGAAAGGGATATCTGACCCTTCCCTGCCGTGACCAAGGCACACTAGCACCCAGCAATGATATTCATAGGCAGCATCATCACTGTCATGCAGATCTCCAAGAGCAGAGGCAGCTTGGCATCAAGTACGGAGACCTTTGTGTAGAGGACAGCACAAGAGGGGAGCCTTCGCCATATAATTGGATTCGGGAACTTCAAAAAACAAGTAACGTGTAAACACTTTGAACTCCCTCTGTCCCAACCCTCATACCTGACACACTCATGCAACCGCACATGAACAAAAAATTCCTCACAGGCGAGCCGACTCTCTCTCTCTCTCTTTCTCTCTCTTCCTCACCGCCACCCCCACATGCTCACTATAACACACTGTGCCGGGTCCTCCTGGATCTACATCCACATACCTATTTGCACATATGCAGACGTAGTCTTAGGAAGCACACTCTTGTACAGCATCAGGAACACACGCATGTAGGCAAGCAGGGGCCCACACACGCACACGGGAGCGCACCCAGTACACAGTGGCTTGGAAGGTGCTAAGGGGTTTTCGAGGACTGTGTCCTACTTGCTCAAGTCCAGGGTGTTGTTCTTGTGGTGGGCGTGGCTAAGGAGCCCAGCGCTGCTTACTGGACAGTCCATTGGCACTTGGGCCTCCCCTTGCTGTCCTCACCAGTCTCCCATTCCCTGAACCATGCAGCTTTGGAGACCTGGGTAGCAACAAACTCTTCGGGAAAGCAATCAAGGCAGAAATGTCAATGTAACAGGACCACATGATTATGCCCCAGTAGTGCCGCAACCAAGGATGGCATTCGTTACCCCTCAGTTCTACACCCTAAAGCACAGCGCTGCGCGCAGAGATGGGGCAGGCCTGTGCCCCCGAATCCCTTGCCTCTTCTCCCTTCTACTTGGTCCCAGGGTGGTGGGGCGCCCAACCTGGCCTTTCCTAGCCACCACCTGCCATCTGCAGCTGAGTTCCTGAGGCTTGTCCCCTGCACACATACCTCCTTTGCTGATAACTCCCTCCGAGTTCTCTCTCCTAGCCCTCCTGTCCCTGCCTTGCTGCTCTGGACTGCTTTCAACTCACACATGCCTCTGCGTCACTGCCTCTTTGCCTCTGCCTCTGCTTCCCAATTTCCCCCTCCTCCTCTTGAGATTCACAGGCTGCACACCTCCCCATGCACCTCTTCACTTCTTCTGGGGAAATTACAACTGCCTCACCCTGGCCTAGCCCTTCTTATCTTCTCCAAATCTCCCTCTGCTCTCACCCTCTGAACACCTGGGTCTCTCAGTCCTCTGGTGAACACCAATCCCCATTTATCTAATCTGTTGTCTGCCTGCTCTGTGCCCAAGCCCCTCTGCTCCTTTTCTGTGCACAGGAGGTTTGTGACAAAGGTAGGAGGGAAGCGGCACTCCTTTCCTGCCTTCTGGTTTTATGACTGACATCCGATTGGTCTGGAAACGGCCTCTGCCCCCTTGGCCAAGACCACCTGAAGACCTGGCCTGGCTTGCTAGGCAGCAGCCCTGTGTTTTTCTGAGCAGGAAGGACTGCACATATGCGACCCACTATGCAGAAAAGCCTCCAGGGGGTGGCCGGATGTTTTGTTTCTCCATTCCTTGCCCACTTTGTTGATGTGTGCTTTCATTTGCATTCCAACAGGAACAGCCTTAAGGGAGGAGTAGTGAGGCTGCTTAGAGGTAGGCAGTTGGTGCTCACAGGCCAGCAGGGCCTCCTGGTGCCTCACTAACAGTGCATTTGCACCTGGGGTGCTGGGAAGCCTCTGGGCAGTGCCCATATGGTTTGGAGCTCTGTGACATGGCCAGGTACTAGGCGCCCTCCTGCTGACTTGAGCCAGTGTTCCAACTGGAGTTGCCATAGCAAAAAGGGCACAGGGCCCCTTGGGGGTTTGCTGTAAGTTCTCACTAGTTCTCACAGGCCTTCGGGGGATGCACAGGATGTGTAGAGCCGCACATCCCTCCCCTGACCATACTGCTGGGAACGGCTTGGGCCAGGGTCCTAGGCAAATACAATTCCACCTCCCCTCCTGCTCCATCTTCCCACATCCTGGTTGAACCGTGTGACACAGCTCCCCACCGCCTCTGCCCTTGCCAGTCCTGGAAGTAGCTGGTGTATGGATCCGCCACCTCTCTCACAATCAACCTCATCTCTCTTGCTCAGAGCATAAGGGGAGATACAAGGTTAGCAGGTCAGCGAATCTGGGCATCTCCTTTCTGCGCTAGTGTCTGCTTAACTCTTGTCTTCCCGCTTGCCTTGGCCTCTCTGTCCCAGATCCCTGCTGCTACTTCCTGCTATTGAGCAGCCAAGGATTATACTGGCTAGAGCAGGAGCTGGCAATCCTGGTGCCCGTGGCTCAAAGCCATATGTTTTAGGCTCCTTCAGGAAGCTCTGCTAAGACACCAGGGAAAGGGATATCTGACCCTTCCCTGCCGTGACCAAGGCACACTAGCACCCAGCAATGATATTCATAGGCAGCATCATCACTGTCATGCAGATCTCCAAGAGCAGAGGCAGCTTGGCATCAAGTACGGAGACCTTAGTGTAGAGGACAGCACAAGAGGGGAGCCTTCGCCATATGATTGGTTTCCGGGAACTTCCAAAAACAAGTAACGTGTAAACACTTTGAACTCCCTCTGTCCAACCTCATACCTGACACACTCATGCAACCGCACATGAACAAAAAATTCCTCACAGGCGAGCCGACTCTCTCTCTCTCTCTTTCTCTCTCTTCCTCCCCGCCACCCCCACATGCTCACTAATAACACACTGTGCCGGGACCTCCTGGATCTACATCCACATACCTATTTGCACATATGCAGACTTAGGCTTAGGAAGCACACTCTTGTACAGCATCAGGAGCACACCGCATGTAGGCAAGCAGGGGCACACACACGCACACGTGAGCGCACCCAGTACACAGTGGCTTGGAAGGTGCTAAGGGGTTTTCGAGGACTGTGTCCTACTTGCTCAAGTCCAGGGTGTTGTTCTTGTGGTGGGCGTGGCTAAGGAGCCCAGCGCTGCTTACTGGACAGTCCATTGGCACTTGGGCCTCCCCCTGCTGTCCTCACCAGTCTCCCATTCCCTGAACCATGCAGCTTCGGAGACCTGGGTAGCAACAAAACTCTTCGGGAAAGCAATCAAGGCAGAAATGTCAATGTAACAGGACCACATGATTATGCCCAGTAGTGCCCCAACCAAGGATGGCATTCGTTACCCCTCAGGTCTACACCCTAAAGCACGCGCTGCACGCAGAGAATGGGCAGGCCTGTGCCCCAGAATCCCTTGCCTCTTGACTCTTCTCCCTTCTACTTGGTCCCAGGGTGGTGGGGCGCCCAACCTGGCCTTCCTAGCCACCACCTGCCATCTGCAGCTGAGTTCCTGAGGCTTGTCCCCTGCACACATACCACCTTTGCTGATAACCCTCCGAGTTCACTCTCCTAGCCCTCCTGTCCCTGCCTTGCTGCTCTGGACTGCTTTCAACTCACACATGCCTCTGCGTCACTGCCTCTTTGCCTCTGCCTCTGCTTCCCAATTTCCCCCTCCTCCTCTTGAGGTTCACAGGCTGCACACCTCCCCATGCACGTCTTCACTTCTTCGGGGGAAATTACAACTGCCTCACCCTGGCCTAGCCCTTCTTATCTTCTCCAAATCTCCCTCTGCTCTCACCCTTTGCACACCTGGGATCTCTCAGTCCTCTGGTGAACACCAATCCCCATTTATCTAATCTGTTGTCTGCCTGCTCTGTGCCCAAGCCCCTCTGCTCCTTTTCTGTGCACAGGAGTTTTGTGACAAAGGTAGGAGGGAAGCGGCACTCTTTTCCTGCCTTCTGGTTTTATGACTGACATCCGATTGGTCTGGAAATGGCCTCTGCCCCCTTGGCCAAGACCACCTGAAGACCTTGCCTGGCTTGCTAGGCAGCAGCCCTGTGTTTTTCTGAGCAGGAAGGACTGCACATATGCGACCCACTATGCAGAAAAGCTCCAGGGGGTGGCCGGATGTTTTGTTTCTCCATTCCTTGCCCACTTTGTTGATGTGTGCTTTCATTTGCATTCCAACAGGAACAGCCTTAAGGGAGGGCTAGTGAGGCTGCTTAGAGGTAGGCAGTTGGAGCTCACAGGCAAGCAGGGCCTCCTGGTGCCTCACTAACAGTGCATTTGCACCTGGGGTGCTGGGAAGCCTCTGGGCAGTGCCCATATGGTTTGGAGCTCTGTGACATGGCCAGGTACTAGGCACCTCCTGCTGACTTGAGCCAGTGTTCCAACTGGAGTTGCCATAGCAAAAAGGGCACAGGTCCCCTTCGGGGTTTGCTGTAAGTTCTCACTAGTTCTCTCAGGCCTTCGGGGATCCACAGGATGTGTAGAGCCGCACATCCCTCCTTCCGGGCCAGCCAGCAGGGGGACAAGAATCCTGACTGAGGAGCGCCTGGGATACGGAAAAGGAAAAATAAGGCAAGAGAAAAAAGACAAGAGACAAAGATGGGGTACGGGAGGTCTGCAGCCGCAAGGTTGAACCTCAGACTGCAGCAACAGTTTATTCTTAACTTCCAGCATATATGCAGTTTTGGAACCAGGGAATAGCATAAGGTTATTAAATTCCAGAACACAAAGAGGCTTTGAAGTTTACAACATTTGATTACAGTAAACACAAGTAACAAAGCAATTCCGGACAGTGGCAGTGGACTTTGCCTTTAGCATATCCTGGCGGTAACAGCACAGCCAGAGGTGATAATGAACCTAGGTGCAAGTTTGGCTCCCGACATCTTGGCGACATCGGCACAGCCAGAGGTCAGGATGAGCTTAGCTGCTATCTCGCTCCCGACAATTCCCCCGTCTTTTTATTAAAAGAAGCGAACCGCCTGTCTTAGGTGGGGTGAGTACCTCAGCCTGCCTTACCCGTCTTAGGGAACAACTTCAGAGCAGTGCTGAAGGCCCTGTCTTAGTTCGGTCTAGGCTGGCACTGCCTCATACCCGTCTCTGGCTGCGGTTCCTCTCGGGGGAAATTCATTTACTTGGAGCTTGACCTTATGGAGCTGGCTGGCTAAACTCATGAAAGAGTTTTGCAATATGCGTACAATGCAAGGAAGACATAGGCAAGCCATCAGCAAAAGTATCCCTGGGCCGAGCAATGTCATTAGCAGCCCCTTAACATTAGATAAGGAAGGGACATACTGTTGAAGTTGTTCAAACAGTTCTTTTTGCTGTTTCTGCCACTTTAAAGTCCAAGGGTGGGGCCTGTTCTAGTCCGGCTATTTGTCTATGGAGTTGAAAGAGATCTAAGGACAAGTTATTATGGTGCCAAATACCATTTAGATGTGCTACAACTTGTTCCCAAGGATAGCTCGACCCATTATACTTATGGAGGGTCACAGGAAAAAAGTCAAACACAGCATGACAGCGTACCCATTGCAAAGTTTGTAAGGCACGATTTGTTCTCCCAGTGACAACACAGATTCATATAATGCTTCTAACTTTTGTTCTACCTTATCATCAATCCTGCCTTGAAAGTGCAGGGCTTGCGTGGTATTATGAGCAAGCTGATTAACATGGTGAGCTGTCTGCACATTTTGTGTTAAAGCCCACAGTAGCCGCTGCAGCAGAGGCAGCTAAAGCAATAAAGGCTAAAATTCCTGCTAATAATAGCCCTACAAATCGTCTAGGGCGCATAAGTTCTTTTAAATGTTTTAACACTTGAATACCTGTTTCTTTATACCAAGCTTCAGATAAGTTTACAGGAAGCATAACAAATGGTGGTTGCTTAATAATAATTACAGAATCAGTAAGACCACTATACAAGCAATTTGTAAAAAAACAGTTAGTGCAGGTAACATCAAAGTACATGGCTCCTATAGAAATATTAAAAGGTCCATACATAATAGCATAAGGGGGTGTTATACAACTCATAATATTTTTTTTAAAGAAGTAGAAGTGGGCCAGGAGATATTATTCAGAGCAGCCACTAACATCCAGACATGGCGCTGAGGGCGTCCATTCATCCACCACAGACCTGGGTTGAACTTATTGGTGAGATTAGCTCCAGACCAGTCCATCAGCTGAGAATTAGTTCCTGAAATATTGGTTATAAAAGGGTGATCGTGTCTACACTTTACGGGGTGCAGTTCTCCCGTGGATTCTACAATTTGAGAGGAGTTGATGCAGCGAGGTATCATGAAGGACGAGGTAGAATTGGCATGTACAGGAAACCCAGTAGGCAATGAAGCCATTTGTATATTATATACTTGACTATTATCAGGAATCCAAATTCTATATTTTATGGATTGCATCACAGTACAGCCTGGAATATAACTGTTGGAGTCAGTTGTAAAACATAAAGGGGTTCCAATGCCAGAAGCTGCAAAATCTCCCATCTTAACGTGCTGGACAAAAGGGTCTGGAGCTGTACCGTACGCTGATCTGTTGACATGGACAAACACCTCAGCTCCCTCCCAGGTCGCAGGTGCACAATCTGTGGATCTGGCACATAAGCCCAGTGGGTCAGCGCTTGTACCATTCTGATGAGTTTCCACAATCCGAACACAACGCTCAGGTAGCCAGCGGGCATCATTTTCATCCTGTGGAAAAACACAGACATGTCCTCAACCCCATGTCAGTACCAGATCGGGCCTGTGCCAAGCACTTGTTAAAGGATCTTTTCACTTAACTTGGGCAAAAGCTCTTTGCTCTCTCTTTTCCCAGAACCGCTGTGCTGCAGAATGGCCATTGAAATCCAATTTGCTCTCACTTTTCCCAGAACCGCTGTGCTGCAGAATGGCCATTGAAATCCAAATTTAAAATTTTGTATGAATAAAGTATGAGAAAGTATATTAACAGGAGAGAAGGGGTATAGTTCCCCCCCCCTTTTAATTTAGAAATTTGGTGTATTAACAAACCGTTGGCCCGTTTGACAATTCCTTGACCATGAGGATTATAGGGGATTCCTGTAGAGTGAACAATTTGGTAAGATTTGCAAAAAGTTTGAAAAGTTTGTCCAACATATCTTGGACCATTATCAGTTTTAATTTGTTTAGGAAGTCCCATAGTAGCAAAGCAGCGTAAGGCATGGGAGATACAATGTTTGCCAGCTTCCCCGCTAAGGCTTAGAAAGAAGATATGGCACTTCCCACCTGATTTGGCTGGAACCTCTGTTCGCCATGTGTGACTAAGACTTGTCACCCAGACATCTGTTTGCAGGACAGAGTGAGACAAGTGTGACCTCAACTCAGTTCCTGTGGACACATGCCCATCCATTCAAGTTGACACTCTTGATGCTAGGCTGAGTCTCAGAGCCAAGGGTCGGTAGCAAAGAAGCAAATTTGTGTTGTTTGTACTCACTGATGGCTTCTGCTAGAACTCAGGTCTTACTGGGGTTTTCCCAGGTAGCCTCTGTGGGAAGGCTTTGAGGAGGATTTATCGAATGGCTTCTCACAGTAGGAGAGGCTCTTTGTGATTTACTTTCTATAACTAGGAGAGTTTTAAGTGCTAGCAATCTTAGGATTTTTCCCCTGGGCAGTGGGACTCCAGAGCTAGAAGCCTAATAAGGAATCCAGAATGAGCTGGATATGTCTAGACTGCAATCTTAGAGCTGGAATCCTAGATCTAATACTAAATAATGGTGTGACTGTGATCAAATGAATGCACTTCATTTTTTCACCAGGAAATAAAAAGACTAGAAATTCCTTCCTCCTTTGTATGATTTATGTAAATTGTTTGGCATATTAGTGTTTAGAGCTTAAATATTACTTCTGTTTTTTGTGTTGGTTTTTTTTTTTGGTAAGTTTCTCAGAAAGACTAGGCAAATTCTCATACCACTAAACCTGCACCCACAGTTCACTAGTCTTTTTCTTACATTCCTTCCTCTGCTCCACAGAGGAACAAGTGGGAAATGTTGCAAAAGTTGCTCAGAACCTAAAGCTAATGTACATGGCGGTTAGTTAAACATCTGTACATCATTTATAAAGATAATCTTGCATGTCAGTATCTCTTGGTGTTGTAGCAAGTGGAATTTGGGTTTTTTCATGATACCTAGTTTTGTCTCCAAAGTGTTCACCAAAATGACAGGGGAAACAGACCATTTAGACTAAAGTATACCGGGTAGAAAGACTTGGATTTATTGGGCAAGGACTTAGTAAAGAGTGGTCTTTACAACTTCAATATGAGATGTTTACCAAAATGAGTGTCTTCTCCATCTGACTCGTAGACCTATTCAAATCAGATTTATTTATACAGTGATATTTACAACATAAAGTTGGACAGTCATTATTATATCATCTTTGTCCTCAGTAGAAAGGTATATTTACCTTTTTTGTAAGATCAAGAGACCCTCTAGAATACCAAAAGAAAATGTGCTTTTAAGAACCCCAAATAATTCATCAAAGCTATGTTTAGCAGATTTGCGTTAGCAATGGCAGAGACAAGGAAATAACAGCTGCTATTTGTGGCTTGATCCCTGTCATACCTGACTGTCTCTAAGAAAGTAACTTGGCTCTTCACTATGGGTACAGAATTCTACTTCAGGTTGTGTTCTTTGGATCTTCCATGAAGTATGCATAAAGCAGGCATATTTACAGAAAGGTTTCTCTGTCCAGCCAATGAAGAACGATGGGAATGGATACACCATTCAAGTGATAAGAACTCATTCATCAGTACCCATTGGCCTCCTCAGCCTATTAGGTGTTGAAAAGATATGTCCCGGCCATCCCAGAGGACCATGCAGAGATCATCACAGACAGGAGAAGAAGGTTCAAAAGAAGGTTTATTAGTGGGGCCATAGTTCCCATGGGAGAGGGAGCTACATGGTGTCTGCACCTTATCCAGGTGCAGCTTCTCTCTCTGGGGGTAAAGGGGAAGTAGACAGGTAGTGAGTAGGAGTGGCTCATTAGGTATGGGTGGATCTGGGGGCTAGTGGGAGGAGCTGAGGACCTGAGGCTAAGGAAATGCAAACAGGTATAAGAACCTCTGTGGTGTCATCCATGAAGAATAGGAAATGAAGAAAGCCACCTTGGCTTTTTCATTAACATGTTACACAATCTTGTGCAAATCATTTCCACATATGGCTTTTTACAAACTGGTCATATCATTGTAAGTAAGAGCTGGGCAATAACGACTTAGCATCTTAGTCAATTCTCTACCTATCATAAATTCTAACCAGTACCAGATTTTGGGATTTTTTTTTTGGGGGGGGGGAAAATGAGGCAGACTTGCCCTGTATCCTCATGGAGTTTCTAGTTCCATGAAGATGACACCAAATGTTAATTTGAAAAGGACTTTCCATGTGGGATAAGCAAAATCAAGAGGAGTACATTTTGGAGCATATAACCTAAATCTATGAAATGTTTACAATATGGGAAGTTGTTTAAATGGTTTGGTGGTAGAGAAAGAAAACTATACTTATGTTTCAGAAATTCATAATAGAAGAAAATATGGCTCCTGAGAAAATCTGTAGGAATGGATACAAAGTTTGTTGGTTGCCTTTTGAATTTCTAAGAATTGATGGATAGGTAGATAAAGGTACACTGGTAGCTGATCTGCTGATATTCCAAATGAAAGAAACATGATATTTTTTTTTCTTGGTCATGGGGCTTGAACTCTGGGCCCGGGCTCTGTCCCTGAGCTCTTCAGCTCTACTCCCTGAGCCACTTTCTAAACATGATTTTTAATATAGAATGGACATCCTGTTCTATATGATGGTAGTCTACTCTATTCTATGAATAGTGAGAATAAAGATGAGAACTTCTTGTGTGGAGTGTTTAACAGCTACAGGTAAAAAGTGAGACTAGAAGCCATCTGGTGGTGGCTCAGTTATAATTCTAGCTTTTTAGGAGATTGCAATCTGAAGGTTGGGATTCAAAGCCAGCCTAGGCAGGAACTTCCATGAGTCTCTCACCTTCAATAGCCACCAAAAAGCCAAAGTAGAGCTGTGGCTCAAGTGATAGAAAGCCAGCCTTGAGCGAAAAAGTTAAGGGGCAATGCCCAGGCCCTGAGGTCAAGCCCTAGTATGAGCATACACAGAAAGTAGATACTTCTTAAGGTATCCTCTATACTTATGAAATGACTATTTACAAAGTGGGAGTAAACGCCAACAAGCGCAAGTACCCCTCATTCCCAAGTGGGAGCAGTACAGATCCTGGTGATGGATTGAGGACGCCCCAGTATGGTGATGGACGTAAATGTTCATGCTTGCTTTGAGATAGAGCACTCTTCCCCCTGGTGTCAGAGCCTTTGTGTTCCTTTGCTAATCCAGTTGACTTGAGCATATAAAACTCCATGTCTTGCTGTATACATTTTCAATGATACAGAGAACAGAAACAGTTTTACCTTAAGAAACTTGAATAAGCAACTTGAGATGGTGAATGTTATGGAAATGAAAATGGCAGATATTCTCCACTTCCTGTGACACAGATCAGGGCACAGTGATGAGGGTGCCCCCACGAATATCCCCAGTAAGTCTTTCTCAGGCCTACTGAATCCAAAAGGCTGGACATGACATGCTCAGTGACTTTTCTGCTGAGAGTGGACAAGGACAAGTTGCCTTTGAAGGGGTGTTCTTGTTTCTTCTCTTTTGTCTACCTTGTTTACAAATGAAGAAGCTAATTCTTCCAATTCTTGCTCTGTGATGCTTGGCTTGGAACTTGAGGCCTTTCCTTGCTTCATTTAAACCACTCCTCCAGTTCCTTTTTTTTTTTTTTTTGTCTTTTGAGTTATCTTTGGATAGTCTTTTGGGCTGGCCAGCCCTCCCCTTCCTCTATCTCTTCCACCTTTCTCCCTTTTCCTCTGCCCTTTTCACTCTTCTTCCCCTTTAACTCCTCCTCCCCTCCCTCCCTGCTTTTCATTTGATTAGGTGGTCTCAAGACTGTGCTCCTCCTACCTCTGTCCCCAGTATCTGGGAAACAGAAGTGTGCCACGATGTCCGGCTTCCTTTCCCTTTCTCACTGTAGTAATTCCGTTGGTAATTATGTAAAAGGATACCAATACTACATGGAGTTTCAATTCACTGTAGCTTATTCGATGTGTGGGAGCAAGCATTCTTTCAAGGCCACAGTCTGCTCTGCTTCTGATTGCTTTGTAAGGGTGTAAAATCAACTCTGTGACATGACCCAAATGGAAGCCATCCAAGACCTATCATGAAAAACTGTTTGGGTGCCCTCCTTACCACGATAGAGACTCTCTGGGGTGGTTTGGTGGAAGTGGAGAATGTGAAAACTGTTTATGGATGACTGAGCTGCAGGCTGAAACCTGAAACCCAGGATATGACTGGCTACACCTAGAAGCATTGCTACCTAACCTGGCTTGCCAAGATGGGTGAAGTTTGGTGGGGTGGTTTAAAGTGCCATGGAATTTCACAATGCCCCAATCCCTCCCCAATTTGTGTTAACAATGGTGATTCTTACGTGGAGATAGGAGGAACTGAGCTAAATAGGAGTTCACTGCTCCACCAGTTTCTTCCCAATTGAATTGCGAGCTATCCCTTGTCTTCTTTGGTGATGGACAAAATCAGTAGAGAAAGCAGATAGTTTCTCCAACCCATCAGCTCTAAGATACCTGAAATGCAGTCAATGTTGCACTTGTGTATAGTAGGTAGAGCCACAGCCATGAACTTTGGGCTAGTATTCCAACAGCTAGAATAAGTGGAATTAGTACTGTCATTCAACTTACTGTGGAACTTCTTCCCCTCAAAATTTGGAATTTCTATGAGTACAGGATAATTTGGAATTGCAATGACACTTCTGACGTCATTGCATCCAGAGATGTCACTGCCTCTTCAGTTGAAGGCCTTATTCTCTTCATGAATGGTAGTTGAAATGTATTCATTTCCCTTCATAATGTGTTCCTTACATTGATCACTAGATTCATGCAGTTTTTGTTATAAGGGCATACTTATAGGCTTTGACACCTAAAATGTAAAAAAAAATTATAATTTCAATTTATAGGCGTTCTGGTCTTCATTATGGATATGAAGCTTTAATTCTTGTATTTAAAATATATTCACACGTTATAAAATACAATGATCATATTTACTCTAATTGAGTAAATTGTATCAAGCTCTAGCTTGTACATTATGGTATAACTGGGAGTCAGAATATATGTCTAGATAGTCTTCTTTGTTATCGGTTCCTCTCGCCTCTTCTCCCACTTTTCTCACCTCTTTTCCTCCTCTTCCTTCTCCCTTTTCTTCCCAAAGAGCTCAGTGTTCTCACTGAACGTGAGGAACCTATTCCTTAATCAGTTCGCACTAGGAAGTTGGGGAAATGCACAATGTAACCCACTGTGATATCATACATCACAAACATCAACATGTCTCACCCCATCCGTCTGCCTTAAAGTCTGAGATTTTTTTAAGCCTTTAAGTCATCCCAGTTTTTGACATGTTTCTGTGCATTTTTTCATTTTTCTTTGTGCTTTTATACTTTTTGTTGCCAGCACCAGGGCTTGTACTCAGGTCCTGAGTGCTATCCCTTAGCCTTTGCACTCAAGGATAGTGGTCTACCACTTGAACCACAGCTCTGTTTCCTGATTTTTTTGGTGATTAATTGTAGATAAGAGACTTTCTGGTGCAATGCTTTCTTTGAACCTTGATTCTCAGAAATCATTCTCTTGAGGATTACAGACATGAGCCACTGGCACCTTCTCCTTTGAGCTTTTATTCTTCACACATACGCACATAGAGTCTTGTCAACAAGTTGCTGCTGCCATTAACTTTTAATATAGTTATTGTTAACACTAGAGTTTTGTTGAGCAGTTAATGTTTAGCTGGCCAAATAGTATCTGCAACATAACTTTCCCCCAAATTACAATGTCCCTTAGTATCTGAAGTGGGTTGGCTCTACAACCCATATGGCTAATGAAGTTCTTTTGATATAAAACAGTATAATACTTGCATATAAACTACAAACATCCTTCATATACTTTGTCTTCTCTAGATTGCTTACAGTAAGTAATATAATTGAAATAATGTGTAGCTAGATTTTATACCATGTTATAGGGCATTATGACAAGAAAACAGTGTGAATGTGTTTTAGACAGATGCACTGCTTTTCCCTTAAAGATGTACAATCTGTAATTGGTTGAATTTGCATATGCAGAGTATTTATTTGTGCATTATTTATAGAAACTATGGTGTAAGAAAGTTGGTCTTTGGTAAAATGATGATGGTTCTATGTTGAAACTGAAATGGACACCATGAGGAGACTGTGAGTTTTGTGTCTGCATTTAAATGACAGGCAAGATCTTGAGAAATTACTAATATTGTAGCCAATATTGACTGAGAAATCCAATGCATTTCACAGAGAGAGTGTAAATCTGGCCACATTGTAACGAGTACAAGAAGGAAAAATTGAAAGACTAACTTGTTCCCATTGAAATGAATGTCCACTGTCATCAGGTGTTTGAGCAGGGAGTTGTGGATAGCTCTTTGGCCAAGCAAAGCACATTTTATACGTGTCTGGTAGGGACATGCAATAGAATGACACAGCAGCTCTACAAGCTATTGAGCTTTGGTGAGTGATTGTTTTCCCTTCCATATATCGTTTCAAACTAGGGCTTCAAGGAAGTCTGCAACATAAAAATGACTTTTTGTTTTGACAGACCTGGGGCTTGAACTCAGGGCCTGGGCACTGAGCTTTTGCTCAAGGCTGGCACTCAGCTCTACTCTGAACTATCTGTTGGTTGGAGCTAAGTGTCTTGTGGACTTTTCCTGCCCAGGCTTGCTTTGAACTGTGATCCTCAGATCTCATTTCTGAGTAGCTAGCATTGTAGGCATAGGCCACAGTACCTGACTTCCTGACTTTTTCTCCTCTGTCCTTTGTCCTCCTCCTCAGGCCCCCTTCCTTCCTTCCTCCTCCTTTTTTCATCTTTCTTCTTTTTTCCCCTTTTCTTCATTGCTTTGCTTTCTGAGAGAAGTCAATGATCAGCCAACCATGAAATGGGAAAGTGGACCAATAAGGCTGGATAATTTATTTGAGCCAAACAGAGGTATTATAATCTATTAAAAATATTTAGCCAAACACACTGTATCTGTGACTTTATCTCCTAACCCTGCAGGACTGTCTGGTAGTTGCCCAGGACCTGAGGCAGGAAGGCGGACCCATGTGCCTGAACTTTCCAGTCATGTCTTTGCAATTGGTAGTTTTTAATAAAAGAAAAACTCTAACATTGTGAAATTACATCAGTGAAGAAACCATAGGCTTTTTATGTTCTTGTATATGCTTTTCTTCTGTGCAATGTTATTCAATGCCCTAAATTTCAGCTAATTTTGAAATATTTTCTTGAATATTGAGATTAGTCTGGAAATCAGGCTAGGAATAAATGAAGTGCTGGTGTGGTAATAAAATTTATGTTACCATTTTATGAATATGAAAATGTCCAATTTTTATAACACAAGTTATCTTTGGATTAAGAAGTCTAGGACATTTTATTCTTTTACACCTTTTTTTTTAAAGCAGGAAAACCTTTGCTTCTACCATCAGTCTTGAAGCAGAAATCCCAGAAAAGAGAATTTTATAATCAGTCACAAAGAATTCCTACACGCTTCATGTATCCCTTCCTCATCATTTCCCATTTCTTAGGAGTCTCCACATTGTTTAATTGTAATCATGTGCAACTAGCATTTTAAAGCTTCACACTGCTTTCACATTTATGGGATATGATGAGAAGATTAAGAATGGTTGAAACTTCAGAATAAATACAGGAAACTTAAGAGTAGATGTAGAAATGCGACTCCACCAGGCTTTCATGGAGCACACATTACCTCAGTGGGCTTCATGTTGTGGCCATCCATATATAGAAGAACAACCTAGAAGGTGCACTGTCCCAAACAACCCTCATTCTAGTCAGGCCCCTCTCCTGTACTCCTGCTTTGCAATTCTGTAGCAGGAATCTAAACTCTGGTTTCCTTCCATTGCATTGGTGTTGTTTGACCTGACTTTCCCTCAGCTTGGGAACTTACGCATATGGGACTCAGGTGGCAGGCCCTGCCTTTCCAGGCCTGCACTTAGTATTCAATCTATTGTGGAGCAGAGGGATGTTCATGACCCATAGCAAAACTCCTCCCACGTCCCATATAGTGACATGTTGTTTCTATTAAGGGATCATTTTCTTAAGTGAAATCATGACCAGTTATGATGGCATGGAAGTATACAGAGGCAAGTGATATGTGTTACTTTAATTACCGAAGAAGTATGTATTACGATTCCATAATGGTTCAAAGAAGAATTTTAAGACTGAAACATTGGTTTTTTTTGTTTGTTTAGTTCAGAAGTAATTGAAATGGAATATGTAAATAGAGTCAAAGTGGACTTTTCCAAGTGAGAAAGAGAAGTCAATTGCACTTCGAAAGAAAACTATATGACTATAGCAAGAAAGACATCGCCAATTAACAAATATTTATTTTCCTTTGCTATTCTCTGCTATTTATCCTGTTACATAGTAGTGGAATGAATTAGGAAGAGAGTGATGTAGAGTGCATGGTTTTCCATTGCAACACAAACTGTATCTATCTATCTATCTATCTATCTATCTATCTATCTATCTATCTATCTATCTACCTATATTTTTGCTGTTCCCGGGGTTTGAACTCAGGCTTGGACACAGTTCCTGAGCTTTTTTTGCTTAAGGCTAGCACTCTGTCACTTGAGCAATAGCTCCACTTCCAGCTTTTTGGTGGTTAATTGATAGAGAAGAGTCTCACAGATTTTTCCTGCCCAGGCTGGCTTAGAACCTCGATCCTCAGATCTCAGCTCCTGAATAGCTAGGATTACTGGCTACAGCCACTGGCTTCCAGCTTACTTTCCCTATAGTCTTAAACTATGTAGGAATCAACTCTTTGGTAAGCTTTTTTTCATTTTTATGTTTATATTAGTAATGATTATTTTGTCTCCATTTTCCTATCTTATGATTATTTAATTAGAAGGCAATTGTTTATTTTTTATTTGATTAGTTATTTAAAAGACAGGTCTTTGGGGCTTTATATAATAGGATCCAAAGGTAGCACTAATGTCTGTGAACCTTAAATTATACTATCCCTTTTTTGATGACCAAAGCTCATTAGAAACTGGAGCCTGTGGCTCAGGCTGTAATCCCAGATCCTCATGAGATTGGAGGATTGTGCTTTGAAACCCGCCCTGGGCAGGGAAATCCATGACATCCATCCTCCATGAACCACCAAAGTACCAGAAATGGTGCTATTTCTCAAGGGGTAGCATGCCAGCATGGAGTGACAAAGCTAAGGGACATAGCCAGTCTCTGAGTTCAATTTTCAGTGCTGGCTCAAAAACCAAAACCCCACCAAAACACAAATGACCTGAAAGACTCTAGTCCCTGTGCGTAGGAACTAATAATTTGTCCTACTACTGTGAAGGGAAGAGCTTCTGAGTTCTTACAAAAACTATCTTTAAGTATTTGTGCAAAGGAGTTGCCATTTGACAAAGCAGTTTATGAATATGGCAGATCTTAACCCACCTCACCCTTTCAACATTCTTGCCCCTCCTTCCTCTGCCCACCCTTTCCATTTTCTTACTTTTGTAGTATGTACAATGAATTCTTGACTACATTCCCCCCCCTTCCCCTTCATTTGTCTCCCGCTCTCCCCTTGCCCCCACTTGATGAGCTGCTGTTTTTCACCCTTATGCTTTGGAAGTAATCATAAGCACCACCCCCCCTACCCCAGTTCTTCCTCAGAACTTTCTAGATTCCTAAGAGTGGTCATTGTAAATGTATAACACAAGAATAAATAGAATAGCAAGATATCAGAGGGTTGAAGACATGCTTTAATCATTAGACTTTGTGATTCGAATAAACAACTGTGGTTGAATAAAGACACTGCACATTCCTGTTGGATATTTCTCATAGAGTGAACACAGTGCTGTCCCAACTCTTTTACCTCTATTTAAGTTTTTGGCTCATCACTGGTATTTGTTTCATTATCTAACAAAAATATCGCGTGTCTCTTGTTTGCAAAGGCTGCAGAGGAGGGAATGCTTATTCTATGTGTAGAGAGAGAAGGAAGGCTGGACAGATGTTTGTGCTTGTGCAGAAGCCATTTTTTTTTAATAAACGCAGGATAGGTTGTCCACCTCCCAAATTTTGCACTACTCTTTTCGCTGTCCTAGCTTTGACTTATTTTGTTGTATGTTCTCGTTTGGTTATTTCCTTGAACATCCCATCTAATTTCCATCTTATTCATTTTTGTGTTGCAGCTTCTGACAACTGTCTTAAGTCCACACTTCTCTAGATTTTTTATACCTAGCAGCCATTTGGCTTCTACTTTTCCTGATCTCTCTCTTCCTCTCTCACTACCTGTGCCTAATGTTGAGGATATAGAATCCAAAATAGCTCAGACCTCAGCCACCTTGGTGTGTTCATGCTATCTGTCCCTTCCTGCCTCAGTGTCTGTACCTTTTGGCTGGTTTCACTCAGATTATGGCCAGAGAATGGCTGAAGTAAATAACAGGAATGAAGAAAGGAAATGTATGGTGATTAGCAGTTCTTTGAGGGAAATGTTTACCTTTATTCACAAACAGTGTATGTGTTGGTAGTTTTTCCTATTGCCAGAGAAAGAGAGTGTTGATTCTAAATGTTAGTTATTAACATGAGAATCTTAAGCATTATATGTCATAACTCTAAAAAATGTTAGGTGTTTCAGAATCTTTCAAAAATATTTATTGTCTTTTTTCTCCTTTATTGTCAAAGTGAAGTACAGAGGGGTTACAATTTCATATATAATGCAGTGAGTACATTTCTTGTCCAACATGTTAACGCCTCCTCCCTCCACATGCCTACCTCTTCCCTCCTGCTTCCCCTTCCACCCACGAGTTGTATGGTTGGTTTACACCAAATGGTTTTGTGAGTATTGTGTTTGGAGTTGTTTGTATTTTTATCCTTTGTCTATTGATTTTGATATTTACTTCTCTTCCCTAGCTCTAATACACGTATATACAGTATCCAGGGTACTCAGATAAGATACAGTGATAGTGGGGTAAAACCACAGGAAGGGAATACGAGAGAAAATAAAAAGGGTACGGATTCATATTGCATGTTGAAAATAATTACAATAATGATATAACACTTGTTTCCCATAACATGGAGCTCATTTCACTTAGCATCATCTTAAGTGTCCATAAGGGCATAGCTATTGGGCTATTATGACTTCGGCTTTGACTAGCCTAAACATGTACTAATTATTCCAAAAAAAATTTACTAAGTGAAGTGAACCCAGACCTAAAGAAACATAGACTGTATTGTTTTCCTCATAGGAAAAACATTTTTTTTTCTTATTTATTGTCAAAGTGATGTACAGAGAGGTTACAGTTGCATATGTTAGGCATTGGATACATTTCTTATACTGTTTGTTACCTCCTCCCCCATTTACCCTCCCCCTCCCCCTGCTCCTCTCCCCCCCAGAGTTGTTCACTTGGCTTACACCAAACAGTTTTGAAAGCATTGCCTTTGTAGTCGTTTGTCTTTTTATCCTGTGTCTCTCGGTTTTGGTATTCCCTTTCACTTTCCTAATTCTAATACCAGTATATACAGTTTCCAAAGTACTCAAATAAGATAAACTGATAGTGCAGGTACAACCGCAGGAAGGGGATACAAGAGCATCATCAACAGTAGACGCTACAGTTACACATGGCTATGTTGAAAGTAATTACAGCAGTGATATAACAGTTGTTTCCATAAAATGGAGGTTGTTTCACTTAGCCTCATCTTATGTGTTCATAACAGTATTGCTATTGGGCTCTTGTGATCCTCTGCTGTGACTAGCCCAAACCTGTGCTAACTATTCCCTATGAGGGAGAGCATAGAATCCATGTTTCTTTGGGTCTGGCTCACTTCACTTAGGATAATTTTTTCCAAGTCCTTTCATTTCCTTACAAATGCGGCAATGTCATTCTTTGAGACAGAGGTATGAAATTCCATTGTGTATATGTACCCACATTTTCCTGATCCATTCATCTACTGAGCGTTACTGGGTGGGATCCATATTTTAGCTATGCCAAATTGTGCTGTGATGAATATTGTTGTGCTGGTGGCTTTTGTGTGTTCTTCTCTGTGGTCTTTGGGTAGATGCCAAATGTGGGGCTTCTGGATCATAAGGGAGCTCTATGTTTACCTTCTGAGAAATCTCCATACCACTTGCCAGAGTGGCTGAACAAGTTTACATTCCCACCAACGATGAAGTAGGGTTCCCTTTTGTCCACATCCCCTCCAACATTTATTTATTGTTAGTTTTCTTGATATAGGTCATTCTTACTGGGGTGAGATGGAATCTCAATGTTGTTTTGATTTGCATTTCTTTTATGGCCAGAGATGTAGAGCACTTTTTCATATGACTCTTGGCCATTCTCATTTCCTCATCAGACAAGTCTCTTTGTAAGTCTTTAGCCCACTTGTTGAGGGGGCTGTTGGTTCTTTGCGGTTTTGTTTTGGAGGAATTTAATTTTTTGTAGTTCTGCATATATTTTAGATATGAGGTCTTTGTTCATTGTATGGCTGATAAAGATCTTTTCCCAATCTGTAGGCTTTCCATTCATCTTGTGAGCTATGTCCTTTGCCCTGCAGAAGCTCAGCAATTTGATGCAATCCCATTTGCTCGTCCTTTTTGTGATTTGTAGCATTTATGGCTCTTGTTAAGGAAGGTCTGTCCTGTGCCAAGGAGCCCAAGTGTTTCTCCTACTTCTTTTAGTGCTTTCAAGGTATCTGTTATAATTTCAAGATCTTTGATCCATGTGGAATTGATTTTGGTGCAGGATGATATATAAGGATCTAATTTTGCTTTGTTGTGGGTGTTGAACCAGTTTTGCCATCACCATTTGTTAAAGAGCTATCTTTCTTCCATCGTATTTTTTTTAGCTCCTCTATCAAAGATTAAGGGGGCTTAGTTCTGTGTGTTCACTGCTGGATCTTCATTCTGTTCCATTGGTCTTCAGGCCTGTTCCATTGCCAATTCCAAGCTGTTTTTATAGCTATAGCTTTATAATACAGCTTGAAGTTTGGTATTGTAATTCCTCCGGCATTGTTCTTTCTGCTTAGGATTGTTTTTGCTAGTCGGGGGGTCATTTATTTTTCCATATACATTTCTGGATTGCTTCCTCAATTTCATTAAAAAATGGTGTTGGGATATTAGTGGGTATTGCATGGAATTTGTAGATAGCTTTTGGCAATATTGCCATTTTGACTATATTAATCTTCCCAATCGAGGAGCATGGGAGGTTTTTTCCATTTCCTTAGTTCTTTTTTTTTTTTTTTTCAAATTTTTATTATCAAAGTGATGTACAGAAAGGTTACAGTTTCATATTTTAGGCACTGGATACATTTCTTGTACAGTTTGTTACCTTGTCCCTCATACCCCTCTCCCCTCCTCCCCCTTTCCCTTACCCCCCCCCCCCCACGGAGATGTTCAGTTCACTTACACCAAACAGTCTAATCATAGAGGTCTTTCACTTCTTTGGTTAAGGTTATTTCTAGGTATTTTATGTTTTTGAGGACTATTGCAAAGGGAGTTGCTTTCCTGACTTCAGCCTCTGTCTTCGTGTTATTAGCATATAGAAAGGCTGTTGATTTTCGAGGTTTATTTTATCCTGCAACTTTGCCAAAGTTTTGGATCTGCTCTAGTAGCTAGGGAGTAGAGTCTATGGTGTTCGTTAGGTATAGGATCATGTAATCTGCAAAGAGAGAAAGCTTAACTTCATCTTTTCCTATTTGGATCCCCTTTTTGTTTCTCTTCTTGCCTAATTGCTCTGGCTAGGAATGTTAAAGAGGAGGGGAGAGAGCAGACATCTCAATCTTGCTCCTGATTTTCAAAGGAATGGCTTTGGCTTTACAACCATTTAGAATTATGCTTGCTGTTGGGTTTGTAATAAACTGCCTTTATTATATTCAGGAATGTTCCTTGGAATCCCCAATTTCTCCAGGATTTTTATCATAAATGGGTACTGGATTTTATCGAACGCCTTTTCTGCATCCAGAGATATAACCATGTGGTTCTTTACCTTGCTCTGGTTGATGTGGTGGATTACATTAATTGACTTGCGTATATTGAACCAACTTTGCATCCCTGGGATGGATCCAGTTTGAACATGGGTGTATGATATTTTTGATGACCTGTTGAAGTCGATTGGACAGAATTTTGTTGAGAATTTTTGCATCTATGTTCATCAGGGAAATCGTTCTATAGTTCTGTTTTGTTGATGAGTCCCTGCCTGGTTTTGGGATGAGGGGCTATACTGGCTTCATAGAATAAGTCTGGTAGTGAACGTTCTCTTTCAATTTCATTGAAGATTTTGAAAAATATTGGTGTGACTTCTGTTTTGAAAGCCTTGTAGAATTCTGCTGTGAATCCATCTGGACATGGGCTTTTCTCTGATGGGGAAATCACTTATTGCTGTTTTCTATTTCAAGGCTGGGTATGAGTCTGTTTAGAAGGTTTAAATCTTCATGGTTGAGTTTGGGGGGTATCAATTTTTTCTAGAAAAATCATCCATTTCTTCCAGGTTCTCGAATTTGTTGGCACAAAGGTTTTCAAAATAGTCCCTTATTGTGTTCTGAATTTTGGTTGTTTCTGTGGTGATGTTACCTTGTTTTATCTCGGATCTTGTTTATGTGGGTGTGCTGCCATCGTTTTTTTGGTCAGGTTTTGCTAGGAATTTGACTATCTTGTTAATATTCTCAAAGAACCAAGGCTTTGTTTTGTTGATTGTTGCGATGGTTTTTTTTCTCCCTCTCAAGTATATTTAATTCTGATTCGATTTTAATTATTTGCTTCCATCTATTGACTTGGGGGGTATGGCTTCTTGTTCTCTTTTGAGAAGATTAAGGTGATTCCGTAAGTTGTTGAGTTGCTGTTTATCCAGATTGTTGGTGTAGGCACTCAGATATAAATTTTCGTCTGAGTACTGCCTTTGCTGTGTCCCAAAGGAGGTGGTACTTTGTGCACTCACCTTGGTTGAATGCCATAAATATTGAATTACTGGTCTAATTTCTTCAATGACCCACTGATGGTTCAGCAGTGTGTTGCTTAGTCTCCATGGATTGTATCATTTTGTGTGGTGGCTGTTTGAGTTGAGCTTTAATTTTAATCTATTGTGGTCTGAGGGAAGGCAGGGAATGATTTTGATACTTCTGAATTTGTACAGATTTTCTTTGTGCCCTAAGATGTGATATATTTTGGAGAATGTTTCATGGGCTGCTGAAAAGAATGTGTATTCTGGTATTGCTTGATGGAATATTCTGTAGATGTTGGTTAAGTCTAGTTGGTCTATGCAGTTGATTAGTTCTGTGGATTCTTTGGTCAGTTTTTGGCCTGTTGGTCTGTCCAGAGGTGACAGTGGAGTGTTAAAGTCTCCAACAATCAATGTGTTTGGGACTATGAGTGATTTTAGAGTCAGTAGTGTTGGTTTGATGAAGTTGGGTTCTCCTGTATTTGGTGTGTGGATATTTAAGATGGTTATATCCTCCTGTAGGAGACATCGCTTTATTAGTATGTAGTAACCTTCTTTGTCTCTTCTTACCATTTTTTAATTTGAAGTCGATTTTATCTGATGCTAGAATCCACTCCAGCCTGCATTTGGGGGCCATTTATTGGTAGATTTTATTCCAGCCTTCACCTTTAGAAGAAGTTTGCTTTTGCTAGATAGATGTGTCTCTTGGAGGCAGCAGAAAGACGGATCTTGATGTTTGATCCAAGTAATGAGCCTATGTCGTTTGAATGAAGAATTAAGTCCATTAATGTTGAGAGTTAGGTTTGAGAGATGATCATTTGTCCTTTCATTGTAGCTATCTTGTTAAAAGCTGTGTCTTCCAATTCTTGATCTAATATTCTGGTTTTCTATTTAGGGTTCATTTCTCTGTCTGTATTGGGATCTTGATTATTTTCCCCTGTATAGTACATCTTTGAGGATTTTCTGTAAAGGCTGGTTTGGTGGAGATACATTGTTTCAGTTTTTCCTTCCTCTGGAAGACTTTTATTTGACCTTCAGCTATGAATGAGAGTTTAGCTGGGTACAGCATTCTTGGTTGATATTTATTATTATTTAGGGTTTGGCATACCTCATTCCAGGATCCCCTTGCTTTTCATGGTCTCTGCTGAGAAGTCTGGGGTAATTCTGCTTGCTTTTCCTTTATTTGTGATTACTTTCTTCTCCGTAACATCTTTAAGGATTCTTTCCTTGGACTCTACTGATCCTGTTATGATCACAATGTGGTCAGTGGGATGTCCTATTCTGATCTGGTCGCTTTGGGGTTCTAAATGCTTCTTGTATCTGTATCGGCCTACCTTCCTGGATAGTTGGGAAGTTCTTGGCTAATATTCTGTTAAATAGGTTGCATATTCCATTAACTTCTTTCTCCTGGTTTTTTCTCAATTCCTATTCGCCTCAAATAGTGCTTCCTGCTTGTGTCTTGGAGCTCCTGGAGTGATCTGTTTTATCGATTGGATTGGTTTTGTATTTTTGTGTGACATTTCTCCATAGATTCTAGGAATCTTCAGCTCCTGAGATTTGATCCTCTGCTTCACCCTACTTGAGACTGTAGGCTAGTTACTTGATTTTGAATCTCTTTTCTTCAGACTGGTCTTTCCTGATGATTTCCCTGTCCTTGCTAGAAGTATCTCTTAGGTCCTGCATGGACATCTTTACATTATTAATTTGGTTTTGAGTGCTGTCTCTCAAATCTTTTAGCTGGGTAGTTATCTTTTCATATGACTCTTGAAGTTCATTTATCTTTCTCTTTGTTGAGGCCATGAAATCATCTATTACTTTATGGATGGATTGATGTATGGATGGATTCAAACTTTTCATTTAACATGTTTATCAGTAGACTTTGTAGAGCATTTTGAGGGTTCTCTTCTATGTCTTTGATTGACTGCTCTGCTTCCTGCTTGTTTTGAGTGGGAGATATGACTGCATTGTTTGCCATCTTGTGTTTCTTCTGCCCATTTGGATTGGGAATGCCTATCTATGAGCACCTGTGAGCACTGTTTAAGACCCAAAGCAGACCTTACCAAGCACTGTTGTGTAAATCTTAGAAGTTCACAATTATACACAGATACTTGGTATAACTGTATATAAAATTAGATTTGGTGTTCCTAAAAATACAATTCAAAATAACAACCAATCCTGTATTCAATAGTTAATAAGTACTGTTAAAATACTATGAGCTGGATTTCTCTATAAACCACTTTGATTCACTTGGATTGAACAGGGATATCCTCTATCCAATAACCAGGGATCAATGGAGTCTGGAGGTCCTGAATGTAAATCTGGAGGATAAGTGAGAGGTAGTGAAGGGAATAGAGTAAAATGTATGTGGGGGTGGTGGAGATGGTGGCGGTGGTGGTGGTGGTGATTTTGGTTTCATTTCAGTGACGTGGAAATGTGAAGAAGAATAGAATCGGTAGAAAGGACAAGATTAATATGATGAATAATGGAGAGTTAGCAGAAAAGAGTGAAGCTGTTAGTCATAGGAAAGTAATTTAAAAGTAAGAGAATGTGAAAAGAGAAACAAAGAAAAATACTGGAAGACAAATGCACAAAACACAAAACAATTAACAACCCAACCCCCCCGAAAAAGGAAATTAAAAAAGCCGATAAAAACAAAAAAAAAAAAGAAAACAAAATACCAACGACGTCTCAGAAATGAAAAATAGAAAAAAAAAGTTTAAAAAAATGTTTTTAAAAAATGGAGTGTTCCTTGTTTGGGTGGGTTTTCTCCAGTCTCTGGTTTCCTTGCAATGGTCTGCAGTCTATTTTGCTGCTTGGCTGGTTTGACTTGCTTTCAGTTTTCAGGGGGTGGATCTGCTCTGACCCTCCTCGCCTGTTAGTGAAATCCTGAGGCTCTGTGGTTCGCACAGCTTTCAGGAAGGGCTTGGGGGGTCCTCCTTAGATGGAGATTGTTTAGGAGTAAAGGAAGCAGCGGTTTGGTTAGGACAATCAGGTTCTGGGTCTCCCCTATAGTTGGAGGCATTCACTATGGTCTTCCTGGGGTGGAGAATTCTCGGCTTCTATTGCTGTGGTGGATGCAACAGGGGAAGACAAATACTCTTCCCTCCACCTTGTGAATGCTTCTGATGCCATATGGCAGGGTTGGGCTCAAGATCCACCTGTTAGTGTTCCTACGCAGTATGTGTGTGTGATCATGAACACACTGGAGTCGCAAGTATGCACAATCCCCACGTCTTTCTGCAGAGATGTCCAATGATGCATAGTGGGCTGGGTGGACTTTGACAGCGCACACGGAGGTATATCATGTATACTCATGGAGGGCAGTGTATCTTGCTGTGGAAGTGAACCCTGGGTTGATGAGAAGGAAGGCTCCCGCTAGACAGTTCAAAGATGCAACTTGTCGGGTTTACTGTTTTCTGAGGAGATCACCTCTGTTCCTGCTTCTATTCCACACACACCTGAAGCTATCTATTAGGTATTTAAAAATAAATATGACTCTGTGTTTGTGTGTATTTGTGTATTTGTGTATGAAAGAGAGAGAGAGAGTATTCATATACATATGTGCACTAGTACTTGAGCTCAGGGCATCTTTCTTTATTTTATGTTTATTGTACAGGTGGTGTACAGAGGGGTTACATTTACATACCTAAGGTAATGACTACATTTCTTGTCAAACTTGCTACCTTGTCCCTCATTTTTCTCCCAGCTTCCCTCTTCCCATATCCCCCCCCCCAAGTTTCAAGTTATTTTACAACATATCTTGTAGTTAATACTGTTGCATTGGTTCACGTTTTACCATTTGTCTATACATTGGAAAACAAAAAACCAACAACATCTGTTAAATAAAAAATAAAAATAAATCTTTAAAAAATGGAGTCTTCCTTGTTTGGGTGGGCTTTCTCCAGTCTCTGGTTTCCTTGCAATTGTCTGTAGTCTATATTGGTGCTTGTGTGGTTTGACCTGCTTTCAGTTTGCAGCGGGTGGATCAGCTCTGACCCTCCTCCTCTGTTAGTGAAATCCTGAGGCTCTGTGGTTCGCACAGGTTTCACATAGGACTTGGGTGTCCTCTGTAAATGGGGGAAGTGAACAGTCTTGGGAGCCCTGGCTCCTCCCATCTGCTGTGAGACTGGTGCCTTTATCACCTGGCTTTGGAGAGGCTGTGGACTCAGCAGGGCGGTTGGCTCTGGCCTGGTTTACCTGTCTGAGAGTTGCTTGCCTAGGGGTGGTTCCTCCCTCATGGGCAGGATGGCCTCCTGAGCATAGCTGGCTATGGAATTCAGCTCCATTTTGGGCTGGGAATTAGGCTTCCTCTGAGATGGGGCCATTTATCTGTCTCGGGAACTGTTTGTTCTCCTATCTGGTTGTTCCTTGCTGCCGGTAGCTGCTCGCCACTTTCCGTTTTAATTTAGAAATTCTGGCGGGCAGGGCGGGCACCTCTGGCTGAGTTCACCTGAGTTGTGAACTGTGGCCTGGATGAGCTTCCCACCTGGGCAGGGGTTGCTCTTCTGGGTGGAGCTGGCCCTCATTGGTCTGTCCCTCTTGCTCTTTTCAAAGGTGGCCCCTTTGTCCTCGCTTTCCCCAAGCCGGGTTTATTTCCAGTCTGGTCTGACCCTATGCCAGTGTCAGAGATGGTGCTTTGCTCTGGCAGTGGGGAAAAGGCTACCGATGCTTCTCTGTGGGCACGAGTGAGAATATCTTTTGTGGGGTACTCATGCTTTGTCTGCCATTTCGGCCTGTCCATGCTCAGCCTGAGATCCACGTCTGTCTGCCACCATCTGGAGGATTTCACCTTGGTCACTTCTGGGTGGTTTAGGTCCATGAACTGTGAGACGCTGTGCCAGCGCCGGCACTGGCTTGGCAGAGGGATGAGGCCCAGAACTGAAATCTGTGTTTTCAGGCCAGCAATGTCAATTTTTCCTTATTGGACAGAATCCCTGTACTGTTATAACTTACTTGGGCTGTCTTTCTAGGAGTAAAAGTTTCTGGAGTGGTAAAACTGGGGTGTTGGAGAGAGATTAACTAGGGCTCTGCTGCTCCTCTGCTCAGGGAAAATTTTTTTAAATTGCTATGTGCTGGTGGTTCATGCCTAGCTATTTGGAAGACTCAAAAGTGAGGATTGCAATTGGAAGCTAGCCTGGGCAGGAAAGGCACTGAGATACTTGTCTCCAATTGACCACCAAAAGAAAACAAAACAATACAGCAGAAAGTGGAGCTTTGTGAGAGTGCTAGCCTTAAGCACAAAAGAACAGGATCATTGGCCAGACCAGAACTGGCACCAAAATCCCAGAGACCTAGTGAAATGTTCATTGTGACTAAGCCTGCCTTATTATTTAGAGCTAGAAATGGGCTGTTAAGGTCTTGGGAAGAACTAACTGGGTATCAAACTAATTAAAGTCTTCAAAATAACTAAAAGTGTATAAAAAATGTAGTCTATAATCAGTGGTGCCCAATATTAATGGATTTAACCCTATATTATGATGGGTATTTGAGTTCATGATTCCCCGTTGGTTTAGTCTTTGCAGCTTCTATAGTAGCAGCCCCCCATTTTGTTTGAGAAATTAATATTTGACTTTCTTTGTCTTTCTTATGTAATTTGGTAAATTCTCTGCTGAGAATTATGATACCTTGTAGAAAGCTGTTGACACACCAATTAGGTGGTTTTCCTGAAGCTAAATGACCCCTGTCAGTTGTTAGATCAACTGTGAGAATTTATCCCCTTCTGCAGGTGAGCTTTTCCTGGCCATTATTTTTAAGGACCATCACCCGCGCTCATAAAGATGGGTTCAGGTACTGCAGCCATGTTTACTAGTAAATACTTTGGGTGTTGGCTAAGCTCTCCTGGGGCTACAAAAATCAGAGACCCACTCAGGTGGGTCTAAAAGAAACAGTGGTGTCAAGACTCTGGCTAATTCCTCCCTTTAGGTGGCTGTCCATGTGTCCTGTTGGATGTGTAACAACATCCTGTGCTTTGACCTAGGAGCCGGTTGCATCCGTAATTCTACAACCAAAACATGTTTCCAGATGCTTTCAATGTCCTGCTTGGACAGTTCACAGAGGCTGCTGTGTCGGGTTTACTGTTTGCTGAGATCACCTGGGTTCCTGCTTCTATTCCACATGGCCTCAAGCTATCTATTGGGTATTTAAAAATAAATATGACTCTCTCTCTCTCTCTATGTGTGTGTGTGTGTGTGTGTGTGTGTGTGTGTGTGTGTGTGTATGAGAGAGAGAAAGTATCCATCTACATATGAGTATTAATTCTTGAGCTCAGGGCATCTTTCTTTATTTTATGTTGATTGTCAAGTTGATGTACAGTAGGGTTACATTTACATACCTAAGGTAATGAGTACATTTCTTGTCAAACTTGCTATCTCATCCCTCATTTTTCTCCCACCTTTCCTCCTCCTGTATTTCCCCCTCCCTCCAATTTTACAGTTAGTTTACAACATATCTTGTAGTTATTACTGTTGCATTGGTTCACGTTTTACCATTTGTCTCAACATTTTGAAGTTCCCCTTCCCTTCCCTAATTCAGACAAATATATATATATATATATATATATATATATATATTTATATATATATTACCGAGGGTATCAAAATCAAAAACAGTGACAAGAGGGGCTAAACCATAGGGAAGATAAGCAAAAGGAAAAAGGAATGATTTCATTTAGCACGTTAAAAATAACAACAATGATAAACCAATTGTTTCCGTATCTTAGAGTTTGTTTCACTTCACATCATCTTATGTGATCATAGGTACTTAACTACTGAGCTATGGTGTTTAACAATGGCTTTCAAGGCCCCCTGGCACCCTGCTAACATGGACACATAGCCTTCCTTCCAGTCTGAGCCCGCCTATTGTGCCACCTGTGCTGACCTCGAACATTCTCAGTGTTGTGTGTGTAATCAGAGGCTAGCTACAGTTTTTTCACATTGCATTCTTGAATTCCTCCAATGAGATTTTGCTTAAATAGTCATGCAGTGTAGGGTTTATTGAAATGTATAGTCTTGAGTCTTTGGACACATTTGTTGGAGAAGTTCATCTTTTTGTTAGGTTAAACATTTGTTTTCATGTAGTATCCATCATTTGATTCTGGACATCATCGCCATCCATTGTCATTAAAAAGTAGAAATACCTCTTTTTATGACAGTTCTTCAGATGTTTGAAAATCGCAGATTGTATTTCCCACTACTTTCAGAATAAATGTTTTTATTTTTAGGATTAATGCCCTTGGATTATTAGGCAGTTGGAGTTTGTTTTTCCTTAGAGTGCTTGCTTGCAATACCAGATCTGAATAAAGCTGCAGTTTGGTCAGAGAAGAAAACTTCAGTTCTGTATATCATACTGCATACCAAGGAACCTCCAGTTGCAGTCATATTCTTTCTTTACTTGTACTTCTGTCCACAGACATAGAGGTCCATGCTGATTTAAACTTCTGATTATTTTCATATATGCCACTAATTCCTGCCTTCTCTACTCGTCATTGTACAAGTTTTAAAGGGAAGGAGCACACTGAAGCTTTTTCTATCATTTAATTGGAGAAAAGATTCTCATAGACTCCTCTACCTGGGCTGGCTTCCAAATGTGATCCTCAGATCTCAACCTCCTGAGTAGCTAGGATTATTGGCATGAGCCACTGGTGCCAGGCAAACTTGTCACATTGTTTTTCCCACCAAATGTCCATCCAATTTGTAGAAAATCAAACTTTGGCTTTGTCAGGATTGATTGCAATCATGATCATTTCCATGATTTCCAACTCTGGGCTTCATAGGACTAGGAAATTTGGTTAAAACTGCCTCGTTCATGCCAAATCTTAGGTCCTTTTGACTCTGTGATGATAGTGGTGCTAGAAATGAGACTGGAGGGAAGAACTCAGAGGCCCCTTCATCTTCTGCTTTTGTTGCTCTCAATCTGTTTATGAGGGCCTTTAGAAGTGTCTTCTTAGCCACGATGCTTGCATCAAGCATCTTTCCTGAATAGCCATACTTTTAACTATGGTCCTCCAGAGAATGCTCCCTTTTCATGTTAGCAAATGATACAAGGAAGAAGGTTTTCAAGGTTCAATAAATTACATGTGCATGAAATCAAACAGATGTAAGCACGTTTTATTAGTGAAAATTTGTGAATGTGAGTCACATTTCACAACAGCAGTGTACCATTTAGGAAACCCAAGAGGTTTAGAAAATTAAAATGTATTCCTTTGGAGCAGAATATATGTACATGTAAGTTCATCAGAAAAATATTTTCCTCTTAAATAATGATGGTTAAGAGCAATTAGTTCTAAGGACTGATGTTTTCTACCATGGAAATAGGGAGGGGACATAATTTACAACTTTGCAGGAATTTAGTTGACATTGTCCAGGGTTAGTAAAGTGAATCTAACGTGAAGTGTGCTTGCCTAGCAAGCATGAAGCCCTGGGTTCAATTCCTCAGCACCACAGAAACAGAGAAGGACAGAAGTGGTGCTGTGGCTCAAGTTTCAGATTGCTAGCCTTGACCAAAATAAGCCAGGGACAGTGCTCAGGCCCTGAGTCCAAAGTCCCAGGACTGACAAAACAAAAACAAACCCAACAACATAAAAAAACACTCCAAATGGGAAACAGAGGCTGGACAAATCCAGCCCCTGCCTCATGAGACTTCCAGGCTTCATTCAAGGACTGCCATCTAACACCAAGGGAGCCTACTGCTAGCCTTCTCCAGGAGGGGGCCACATTTCTGCCTTTTATCCCTAATGTCGACGCCCTTTACGAGCAGGAAGCAGCCAGAGATTCATCATCCTTTTCCATACCTATTAAAAGGCTGGAATGTCAGGTCCCTCCTGGAGGGCTCCAAGTAGATGCCCCCACCTTATTAAGTGTCCACCCAGTTACTGGGTAACGAGCAGGCCTGGAGGCAGGTACCTTCCCCTTCCCTGAGGTCACATCCTGGCCCAATCAACCTGGCCCAATCCCCTGCCCTAGATTAGGCAGGGCTGGCTGAGGGTCACCCCAGTCTCTCCCTTCTCTCCCTCCTCTTTGGCAATGAATCATCACCACCACAGGCCAGCTGTTCTGTAATAAACTTTTCTCCTCCTGCTTTAAAATAAATATCAAAAAAGGAAAACAGAGCTGAGCTCAAGTGGTAGAGCATTGGCCTGAAGGGACGTCAAAGCTTAGGACAGTGCTCATGTTGAGTTCAAGCACAGGCTCCCCGTCCCTACCCCATATGCTTCTAATTACGAAGATATGTATATATATTTTTCCTTGATTGAAATTTAGTACCTACATAAATTTGACAGTATACTGTTGAACCTGGGTAACTGCAGTCGAAATCAGGATACGGGGGATGCAAGGCGAGTGAACCAATGCATACTTTATTCCAAGAGGGCCAGGGTTTATATAGGGTTAGAAACCAATATTACAATTACAGGGTAAAAGATCAATACAGCATGACATTTGTCTTAAATACAGAAGTGGAGGAAATTTCCTACTGTGAGGGCAGGAACTTGATACAAATGCCGTTCTAATTACAGGAGGTAGTGACTACAAAGATTATTGATATCAAAACAAGGAACTGTATACAACCGAGGTAGAACTATAATTATCTCCTAGCTACTATCTCCTTAAGGCTAGATAACATCAATCTTGACTTCTCCAAATACTTGTGAAATAACAGTGAGGAGACTTTCCTGTTTACAGTGAGAATCTAGTGAGGAGACTTTCCTGTTTACAGAGAGAATCTAACACTAAAGGCAGCAAGTCTCCCTGAGGAGACTTGCTAAGTAGGGGGAAAAAAGGAGATTCTCACAACAACTGGTGGCTTCCTTTGGCCCACAAACACCAGAAATTCCTTACTGGGAATGTGTTCCCAAGGCCTATTAGTGTGCTAATGAGGCATCAGAGTAACCGTGCCGGGGCTAAATTTTTCCACTGGTTGGAGACTTTAATTCTCCAAAAATTCCCCCTTTTTTATTAATTTTCCACAGCCGCTTCTCTGGAAAGTTTAAGGGCAGTGAGTAAAACATCAGAGGAATTATTCCTAGTGTAACGCTTCATTATAGCTATGATAGAACAATATCCTAAGAAAAAGACACATATCATAAGTATTAAGGCAATAGAAGCACTTCCAACACTATGGGTAATACTTTGCCACCACCCCCTAGGGTCTAGTCCTTCTAAGGTCTGAGGTAGTCCTTGGGCTATATCCATCAATAGTAGAGGCATCTGGCAATTCCTTTTGAAAAGCTTCAAAAACCCTCCCTGTACAAGCTTTGTTCACTTAACGTACCATTTAGTAGGGCTCCATCTATAAGCATTTGTATATCATTCCATTCACATTCAGAGGCATTATATTTATAAGGTGTTACACAGACATGACTAGAATTCCAATCGCAAGTCAAAAACAATCGTTGCTGTAAAGCCAGATATTTCTGTCCAAGCCAAAACACTCCTCCTTTAACAGCTTCTAACTCATCTTGAAGGTGGGCATTTACTTCCGGCTGGTGTTGCCACAGATTGTGGGAGTCCTGGTGCCACTGCACCATAAAGTCATGAGTTTGTACAGATTGTCGCAATGCGGCTCCGGATACTGCTGCAGTTGTAGCAATGGCAATCAGTCCAACAAGTCCTGCAATAATCAGTCCAATGGCACGACGACTCCTCCTCAGAAGCCGCTTGAAAAAACTGCATTACCAATCCTTGTACAGGTCCTCCAGCCCAGGGACGATGCATGCGAACAGGAACCCCAAAGGGAGTTGCGCTGGGTTAAAATCATGATCCTATCTTGACTAAAATTAAAGGTGACATTGTTATTCAAGCAAGTATACAATTTACAATTTATGCAGGTAATGGCATTCTTTGTTATGTTTATGGGGCCGACCATCAGTACTTGTGGAAAATGAACACAAGCAGAGATATTGTAGGTCTTTACAACTGTGAAGTTGTAGGAGGCCGAGGACCTTTTAGATCCTGAGTAAGTTCCATTGGCCAGCAATACGGGAGCCAGAGAAGCTGCTAATTTCCAGAGATGACGTTGTGGAGGAAATAGCCTGTCTCCATGGGCGAGAGCAGGCCCGGGGGTCACTAAAGCCTGCTCCAAACCACCCTAAAAACTGTTTAGCAGACATGGCATTGGACATGTTCATAGATAAAGTAGGTTCACAAGATGAGTTATATTCAGTGCAGTTTTTCAACCACACACCAAAAGATCCCCAATCATACCAAGTATGCTGGGATGTATTCCAAATAGTTGGAAAACTTCCTCGACAACTTTCCCAATGTCTTTCAGTAAAGTTCAGGTTCAGATAAGTAAATTGTCACATTTAGGCAGGCCAGCAGGGCTAGCATAATTATCTAATTTATAGGTATGAGATCCCACAGACCAGGAAGACAGTCTAATCAGCCGAGTTCTACTGGAGTTATATGAACCTCCATGCTGA
>NW_025960283.1:0-29354 GCF_023159225.1 Perognathus longimembris pacificus
GCTTAGCTTGACTGTTTATCAGTAAATATCTCCCTGAGATTAAGAAAAGCAGTAGCTTAATAAATTAAGTACTTCCTGGTATGGTTACTGTACTGGTAACCTCCCCAAAAGAATCTGGATTGTGGTGAGGGAACAGAGAAAAAAGCTCATTTAGGACCTGCACTTACGAAGGGGGTAGGCAGCAGTATATCAGGGAGTAAAGCTTCTGAGAATAAAAACAGCTGGAGCTTGTTAAGGTAATTACACAGGGGAAAGGATAATGTACTGGGAACTCCTCAGAAGAATCTGATTTGTGGTGAGGGGAGAGAGATAAAAGCTCATTTAAGAACGACATGAACGTGCTGCGTAGGTAGCTGTTTATCAGTAAATATCTCCACTGAGATTAAGAAAAGCAGTAGCTTAATAAATTAAGTACTTCCTGGTATGGTTACTGTACTGTTAACTCCCCAAAAGAATCTGGATTGTGGTGAGGGAACAGAGAAAAAAGCTCATTTAGGACCTGCACTTACGAAGGGGGTAGGCAGCTGTATATCAGGGAGTAAACCTTATGAGAATAAAAACAGCTGGAGCTTGTTAAGGTAATTACACAAGGGAAAGGATAATGTACTGGGAACTCCTCAGAAGAATCTGATTTGTGGTGAGGGGAGAGAGATAAAAGCTCATTTAGGAACGACATGAACATGCTGAGTAGGTAGATGTTTATCAGTAAATATCTCAACTGAGATTAAGAAAAACAGTAGCTTAATAAATTATGTATTTTCTGGTATGGTGACTGTACTGGCAACTCCCCAAAATAATCTGGATTGTGGTGAGGGAACAGAGAAAATAGCTCATTTAGGACCTGCACTTACGAAGGGGGTAGGCAGCTGTATATCAGGGAGTAAACCTTCTGAGAATAAAAACAGCTGGAGCTTGTTAAGGTAATTACACAGGGGAAAGGATAATGTGCTGGGAACTCCTCAGAAGAATCTGATTTGTGGTGAGGGGAGAGAGATAAAAGCTTATTTATGAACGACATGAACATGCTGCATAGGTAGCTGTTTATCAGTAAATATCTCCACTGAGATTAAGCAAAGCAGTAGCTTAATAAATTAAGTACTTCCTGGTATGGTTACTGTACTGTTAACTCCCCAAAAGAATCTGGATTGTGTTGAGGAAACAGAGAAAAAAGCTCATTTAGGACTTGCACATACGAAGGTGGTAGGCAGCTGTATATCAGGGAGTAAACCTTCTGAGAATAAAAACAGCTGGAGCTTGTTAAGGTAATTACACAGGGGAAAGGATAATGGACTGGGAACTCCTCAGAAGAATCTGATTTGTGGTGAGGGGAGAAAGATAAAAGCTCATATAGGAACGACATGAACATGCTGAGTAGGTAGATGTTTATCAGTTAATATCTCCACTGAGATTAAGAAAAACAGTAGCTTAATAAATTATGTACTTTCTGGTATGGTGACTGTACTGGTAACTCCCCAAAAGAATCTGGATTGTGGTGAGGGAACAGAGAAAATAGCTCATTTAGGACCTGCACTTACGAAGGGGGTAGGCAGCTGTATATCAGGGAGTAAACCTTCTGAGAATAAAAACAGCTGGAGCTTGTTAAGGTAATTAAACAGGGGAAACGATAATGTACTGGGAACTCCTCAGAAGAATCTGATTTGTGGTGAGGGGAGAGAGATAAAAGCTCATTTAGGAACGACATGAACATGCTGCGTAGGTAGCTGTTTATCCGTAAATATCTCCACTGAGATTAAGAAAAGCAGTAGCTTAATAAATTAAGTACTTCCTGGTATGGTTACTGTACTGTTAACTCCCCAAAAGAATCTGGATTGTGGTGAGGGAACAGAGAAAAAAGCTCATTTAGGACCTGCACTTACGAAGGGGGTAGGCAGTTGTATATCAGGGAGTACAGCTTCTGAGAATAAAAACAGCTGGAGCTTTTTAAGGTAATTACACAGGGGAAAGGATAATGTACTGGGAACTCCTCAGAAGAATCTGATTTTTGGTGAGGGGAGAGAGATAAAAGCACATTTAGGAACTACATGAACATGCTGCCTATGTAGCTGTTTATCAGTAAATATCTCCCTGAGATTAAGAAAAGCAGTAGCTTAATAAATTAAGTACTTCCTGGTATGGTTACTGTACTGGTAACTCCCCAAAAGAATCTGGATTGTGGTGAGGGAACAGAGAAAAAAGCTCATTTAGGACCTGCACTTACGAAGGGGGTAGGCAGCAGTATATCAGGGAGTAAAGCTTCTGAGAATAAAAACAGCTGGAGCTTGTTAAGGTAATTACACAGGGGAAAGGATAATGTACTGGGAACTCCTCAGAAGAATCTGATTTGTGGTGAGGGGAGAGAGATAAAAGCTCATTTAAGAACGACATGAACGTGCTGCGTAGGTAGCTGTTTATCAGTAAATATCTCCACTGAGATTAAGAAAAGCAGTAGCTTAATAAATTAAGTACTTCCTGGTATGGTTACTGTACTGTTAACTCCCCAAAAGAATCTGGATTGTGGTGAGGGAACAGAGAAAAAAGCTCATTTAGGACCTGCACTTACGAAGGGGGTAGGCAGCTGTATATCAGGGAGTAAACCTTATGAGAATAAAAACAGCTGGAGCTTGTTAAGGTAATTACACAAGGGAAAGGATAATGTACTGGGAACTCCTCAGAAGAATCTGATTTGTGGTGAGGGGAGAGAGATAAAAGCTCATTTAGGAACGACATGAACATGCTGAGTAGGTAGATGTTTATCAGTAAATATCTCAACTGAGATTAAGAAAAACAGTAGCTTAATAAATTATGTATTTTCTGGTATGGTGACTGTACTGGCAACTCCCCAAAATAATCTGGATTGTGGTGAGGGAACAGAGAAAATAGCTCATTTAGGACCTGCACTTACGAAGGGGGTAGGCAGCTGTATATCAGGGAGTAAACCTTCTGAGAATAAAAACAGCTGGAGCTTGTTAAGGTAATTACACAGGGGAAAGGATAATGTGCTGGGAACTCCTCAGAAGAATCTGATTTGTGGTGAGGGGAGAGAGATAAAAGCTTATTTATGAACGACATGAACATGCTGCATAGGTAGCTGTTTATCAGTAAATATCTCCACTGAGATTAAGCAAAGCAGTAGCTTAATAAATTAAGTACTTCCTGGTATGGTTACTGTACTGTTAACTCCCCAAAAGAATCTGGATTGTGTTGAGGAAACAGAGAAAAAAGCTCATTTAGGACTTGCACATACGAAGGTGGTAGGCAGCTGTATATCAGGGAGTAAACCTTCTGAGAATAAAAACAGCTGGAGCTTGTTAAGGTAATTACACAGGGGAAAGGATAATGGACTGGGAACTCCTCAGAAGAATCTGATTTGTGGTGAGGGGAGAAAGATAAAAGCTCATATAGGAACGACATGAACATGCTGAGTAGGTAGATGTTTATCAGTTAATATCTCCACTGAGATTAAGAAAAACAGTAGCTTAATAAATTATGTACTTTCTGGTATGGTGACTGTACTGGTAACTCCCCAAAAGAATCTGGATTGTGGTGAGGGAACAGAGAAAATAGCTCATTTAGGACCTGCACTTACGAAGGGGGTAGGCAGCTGTATATCAGGGAGTAAACCTTCTGAGAATAAAAACAGCTGGAGCTTGTTAAGGTAATTAAACAGGGGAAACGATAATGTACTGGGAACTCCTCAGAAGAATCTGATTTGTGGTGAGGGGAGAGAGATAAAAGCTCATTTAGGAACGACATGAACATGCTGCGTAGGTAGCTGTTTATCCGTAAATATCTCCACTGAGATTAAGAAAAGCAGTAGCTTAATAAATTAAGTACTTCCTGGTATGGTTACTGTACTGTTAACTCCCCAAAAGAATCTGGATTGTGGTGAGGGAACAGAGAAAAAAGCTCATTTAGGACCTGCACTTACGAAGGGGGTAGGCAGTTGTATATCAGGGAGTAAGCTTCTGAGAATAAAAACAGCTGGAGCTTTTTAAGGTAATTACACAGGGGAAAGGATAATGTACTGGGAACTCCTCAGAAGAATCTGATTTTTGGTGAGGGGAGAGAGATAAAAGCTCATTTAGGAACTACATGAACATGCTGCCTAGTAGCTGTTTATCAGTAAATATCTCCCTGAGATTAAGAAAAGCAGTAGCTTAATAAATTAAGTACTTCCTGGTATGGTTACTGTACTGGTAACTCCCCAAAAGAATCTGGATTGTGGTGAGGGAACAGAGAAAAAAGCTCATTTAGGACCTGCACTTACGAAGGGGGTAGGCAGCAGTATATCAGGGAGTAAAGCTTCTGAGAATAAAAACAGCTGGAGCTTGTTAAGGTAATTACACAGGGGAAAGGATAATGTACTGGGAACTCCTCAGAAGAATCTGATTTGTGGTGAGGGGAGAGAGATAAAAGCTCATTTAGGAACGACATGAACATGCTGCGTAGGTAGCTGTTTATCAGTAAATATCTCCACTGAGATTAAGAAAAGCAGTAGCTTAATAAATTAAGTACTTCCTGGTATGGTTACTGTACTGGTAACTCCCCAAAAGAATCTGGATTGTGGTGAGGGAACAGAGAAAAAAGCTCATTTAGGACCTGCACTTACGAAGGGGGTAGGCAGCTGTATATCAGGGAGTAAACCTTATGAGAATAAAAACAGCTGGAGCTTGTTAAGGTAATTACACAAGGGAAAGGATAATGTACTGGGAACTCCTCAGAAGAATCTGATTTGTGGTGAGGGGAGAGAGATAAAAGCTCATTTAGGAACGACATGAACATGCTGCGTAGGTAGATGTTTATCAGTAAATATCTCACTGAGATTAAGAAAAGCAGTAGCTTAATAAATTAAGTATTCCTGGTATGGTACTGTACTGGTAACTCCCCAAAATAATCTGGATTGTGGTGAGGGAACAGAGAAAAAAGCTCATTTAGGACCTGCACTTACGAAGGGGGTAGGCAGCTGTATATCAGGGAGTAAACCTTCTGAGAATAAAAACAGCTGGAGCTTGTTAAGGTAATTACACAGGGGAAAGGATAATGTACTGGGAACTCCTCAGAAGAATCTGATTTGTGGTGAGGGGAGAGAGATAAAAGCTCATTTATGAACGACATGAACATGCTGCGTAGGTAGCTGTTTATCAGTAAATATCTCCACTGAGATTAAGAAAAGCAGTAGCTTAATAAATTAAGTACTTCCTGGTATGGTTACTGTACTGGTAACTCCCCAAAAGAATCTGGATTGTGGTGAGGGAACAGAGAAAAAAGCTCATTTAGGACTGCACATTACGAAGGGGTAGGCAGCTGTATATCAGGGAGTAAACCTTCTGAGAATAAAAACAGCTGGAGCTTGTTAAGGTAATTACACAGGGGAAAGGATAATGTACTGGGAACTCCTCAGAAGAATCTGATTTGTGGTGAGGGGAGAGAGATAAAAGCTCATTTAGGAACGACATGAACATGCTGCGTAGGTAGCTGTTTATCAGTAAATATCTCCACTGAGATTAAGAAAAACAGTAGCTTAATAAATTAAGTACTTCCTGGTATGGTGACTGTACTGGTAACTCCCCAAAAGAATCTGGATTGTGGTGAGGGAACAGAGAAAAAGCTCATTTAGGACCTGCACTTACGAAGGGGGTAGGCAGCTGTATATCAGGGAGTAAACCTTCTGAGAATAAAAACAGCTGGAGCTTGTTAAGGTAATTAACAGGGGAAAGGATAATGTACTGGGAACTCCTCAGAAGAATCTGATTTGTGGTGAGGGGAGAGAGATAAAAGCTCATTTAGGAACGACATGAACATGCTGCGTAGGTAGCTGTTTATCAGTAAATATCTCCACTGAGATTAAGAAAAGCAGTAGCTTAATAAATTAAGTACTTCCTGGTATGGTTACTGTACTGTTAACTCCCCAAAAGAATCTGGATTGTGGTGAGGGAACAGAGAAAAAAGCTCATTTAGGACCTGCACTTACGAAGGGGGTAGGCAGCTGTATATCAGGGAGTAAACCTTCTGAGAATAAAAACAGCTGGAGCTTGTTAAGGTAATTACACAGGGGAAAGGATAATGTACTGGGAACTCCTCAGAAGAATCTGATTTGTGGTGAGGGGAGAGAGATAAAAGCTCATTTAGGAACGACATGAACATGCTGCGTAGGTAGCTGTTTATCAGTAAATATCTCCACTGAGATTAAGAAAAGCAGTAGCTTAATAAATTAAGTACTTCCTGGTATGGTTACTGTACTGGTAACTCCCCAAAAGAATCTGGATTGTGGTGAGGGAACAGAGAAAAAAGCTCATTTAGGACCTGCACTTACGAAGGGGGTAGGCAGCTGTATATCAGGGAGTAAAGCTTCTGAGAATAAAAACAGCTGGAACTTTTTAAGGTAATTACACAGGGGAAAGGATAATGTACTGGGAACTCCTCAGAAGAATCTGATTTGTGGTGAGGGGAGAGAGATAAAAGCTCATTTAGGAACGACATGAACATGCTGCGTAGGTAGCTGTTTATCAGTAAATATCTCCACTGAGATTAAGAAAAGCAGTAGCTTAATAAATTAAGTACTTCCTGGTATGGTTACTGTACTGGTAACTCCCCAAAAGAATCTGGATTGTGGTGAGGGAACAGAGAAAAAAGCTCATTTAGGACCTGCACTTACGAAGGGGGTAGGCAGCTGTATATCAGGGAGTAAACCTTCTGAGAATAAAAACAGCTGGAACTTGTTAAGGTAATTACACAGGGGAAAGGATAATGTACTGGGAACTCCTCAGAAGAATCTGATTTGTGGTGAGGGGAGAGAGATAAAAGCTCATTGAGGAACGACATGAACATGCTGCGTAGGTAGCTGTTTATCAGTAAATATCTCCACTGAGATTAAGAAAAGCAGTAGCTTAATAAATTAAGTAATTCCTGGTATGGTTACTGTACTGGTAACTCCCCAAAAGAATCTGGATTGTGGTGAGGGAACAGAGAATAAAGCTCATTTGGGACCTGCACTTTCGAAGGGGGTAGTGAGCTGTATATCAGGGAGTAAACCTTCTGAGAATAAAAACAGCTGGAGCTTGTTAAGGTAATTACACAGGGGAAAGGATAATGTACTGGGAACTCCTCAGAAGAATCTGATTTGTGGTGAGGGGAGAGAGATAAAAGCTCATTTAGGAACGACATGAACATGCTGCGTAGGTAGCTGTTTATCAGTAAATATCTCCACTGAGATTAAGAAAAGCAGTAGCTTAATAAATTAAGTACTTCCTGGTATGGTTACTGTACTGGTAACTCCCCAAAAGAATCTGGATTGTGGTGAGGGAACAGAGAAAAAAGCTCATTTAGGACCTGCACTTACGAAGGGGTAGGCAGCTGTATATCAGGGAGTAAACCTTCTGAGAATAAAAACAGCTGGAGCTTGTTAAGGTAATTACACAGGGGAAAGGATAATGTACTGGGAACTCCTCAGAAGAATCTGATTTGTGGTGAGGGGAGAGAGATAAAAGCTCATTTAGGAACGACATGAACATGCTGCGTAGGTAGCTGTTTATCAGTAAATATCTCCACTGAGATTAAGAAAAGCAGTAGCTTAATAAATTAAGTACTTCCTGGTATGGTTACTGTACTGGTAACTCCCCAAAAGAATCTGGATTGTGGTGAGGGAACAGAGAAAAAAGCTCATTTAGGACCTGCACTTACGAAGGGGGTAGGCACTGTATATCAGGGAGTAAACCTTCTGAGAATAAAAACAGCTGGAGCTTGTTAAGGTAATTACACAGGGGAAAGGATAATGTACTGGGAACTCCTCAGAAGAATCTGATTTGTGGTGAGGGGAGAGAGATAAAAGCTCATTTAGGAACGACATGAACATGCTGCGTAGGTAGCTGTTTATCAGTAAATATCTCCACTGAGATTAAGAAAAGCAGTAGCTTAATAAATTAAGTACTTCCTGGTATGGTTACTGTACTGGTAACTCCCCAAAAGAATCTGGATTGTGGTGAGGGAACAGAGAAAAAAGCTCATTTAGGACCTGCACTTACGAAGGGGGTAGGCAGCTGTATATCAGGGAGTAAACCTTCTGAGAATAAAAACAGCTGGAGCTTGTTAAGGTAATTACACAGGGGAAAGGATAATGTACTGGGAACTCCTCAGAAGAATCTGATTTGTGGTGAGGGGAGAGAGATAAAAGCTCATTTAGGAACGACATGAACATGCTGCGTAGGTAGCTGTTTATCAGTAAATATCTCCACTGAGATTAAGAAAAGCAGTAGCTTAATAAATTAAGTACTTCCTGGTATGGTTACTGTACTGGTAACTCCCCAAAAGAATCTGGATTGTGGTGAGGGAACAGAGAAAAAAGCTCATTTAGGACCTGCACTTACGAAGGGGGTAGGCAGCTGTATATCAGGGAGTAAACCTTCTGAGAATAAAAACAGCTGGAGCTTGTTAAGGTAATTACACAGGGAAAGGATAATGTACTGGGAACTCCTCAGAAGAATCTGATTTGTGGTGAGGGGAGAGAGATAAAAGCTCATTTAGGAACGACATGAACATGCTGCGTAGGTAGCTGTTTATCAGTAAATATCTCCACTGAGATTAAGAAAAGCAGTAGCTTAATAAATTAAGTACTTCCTGGTATGGTTACTGTACTGGTAACTCCCCAAAAGAATCTGGATTGTGGTGAGGGAACAGAGAAAAAAGCTCATTTAGGACCTGCACTTACGAAGGGGGTAGGCAGCTGTATATCAGGGAGTAAACCTTCTGAGAATAAAAACAGCTGGAACTTGTTAAGGTAATTACACAGGGGAAAGGATAATGTACTGGGAACTCCTCAGAAGAATCTGATTTGTGGTGAGGGGAGAGAGATAAAAGCTCATTTAGGAACGACATGAACATGCTGCGTAGGTAGCTGTTTATCAGTAAATATCTCCACTGAGATTAAGAAAAGCAGTAGCTTAATAAATTAAGTACTTCCTGGTATGGTTACTGTACTGGTAACTCCCCAAAAGAATCTGGATTGTGGTGAGGGAACAGAGAATAAAGCTCATTTGGGACCTGCACTTTCGAAGGGGGTAGTGAGCTGTATATCAGGGAGTAAACCTTCTGAGAATAAAAACAGCTGGAGCTTGTTAAGGTAATTACACAGGGCAAAGGATAATGTACTGGGAACTCCTCAGAAGAATCTGATTTGTGGTGAGGGGAGAGAGATAAAAGCTAATTTAGGAACGACATGAACATGCTGCGTACGTAGCTTTTATCAGAAAATATCTCCACTGAGATTAAGAAAAGCAGTAGCTTAATAAATTAAGTACTTCCTGGTATGGTTACTGTACTGGTAACTCCCCAAAAGAATCTGGATTGTGGTGAGGGAACAGAGAAAAAAGCTCATTTAGGACCTGCACTTACGAAGAGGGTAGGCAGCTGTATATCAGGGAGTAAACCTTCTGAGAATTAAAAACAGCTGGAGCTTGTTAAGGTAATTACACAGGGGAAAGGATAATGTACTGGGAACTCCTCAGAAGAATCTGATTTGTGGTGAGGGGAGAGAGATAAAAGCTCATTTAGGAACGACATGAACATGCTGCGTAGGTAGCTGTTTATCAGTAAATATCTCCACTGAGATTAAGAAAAGCAGTAGCTTAATAAATTACGTACTTCCTGGTATGGTTACTGTACTGGTAACTCCCCAAAAGAATCTGGATTGTGGTGAGGGAACAGAGAAAAAAGCTCATTTAGGACCTGCACTTACGAAGGGGGTAGGCAGCTGTATATCAGGGAGTAAACCTTCTGAGAATAAAAACAGCTGGAGCTTGTTAAGGTAATTACACAGGGGAAAGGATAATGTACTGGGAACTCCTCAGAAGAATCTGATTTGTGGTGAGGGGAGAGAGATAAAAGCTCATTTAGGAACGACATGAACATGCTGCGTAGGTAGCTGTTTATCAGTAAATATCTCCACTGAGATTAAGAAAAGCAGTAGCTTAATAAATTAAGTACTTCCTGGTATGGTTACTGTACTGGTAACTCCCCAAAAGAATCTGGATTGTGGTGAGGGAACAGAGAAAAAAGCTCATTTAGGACCTGCACTTACGAAGGGGTAGGCAGCTGTATATCAGGGAGTAAACCTTCTGAGAATAAAAACAGCTGGAGCTTGTTAAGGTAATTACACAGGGGAAAGGATAATGTACTGGGAACTCCTCAGAAGAATCTGATTTGTGGTGAGGGGAGAGAGATAAAAGCTCATTTAGGAACGACATGAACATGCTGCGTACGTAGCTGTTTATCAGTAAATATCTCCACTGAGATTAAGAAAAGCAGTAGCTTAATAAATTAAGTACTTCCTGGTATGGTTACTGTACTGGTAACTCCCCAAAAGAATCTGGATTGTGGTGAGGGAACAGAGAAAAAAGCTCATTTAGGACCTGCACTTACGAAGGGGGTAGGCAGCTGTATATCAGGGAGTAAACCTTCTGAGAATAAAAACAGCTGGAGCTTGTTAAGGTAATTACACAGGGAAAGGATAATGTACTGGGAACTCCTCAGAAGAATCTGATTTGTGGTGAGGGGAGAGAGATAAAAGCTCATTTAGGAACGACATGAACATGCTGCGTAGGTAGCTGTTTATCAGTAAATATCTCCACTGAGATTAAGAAAAGCAGTAGCTTAATAAATTAAGTACTTCCTGGTATGGTTACTGTACTGGTAACTCCCCAAAAGAATCTGGATTGTGGTGAGGGAACAGAGAAAAAAGCTCATTTAGGACCTGCACTTACGAAGGGGGTAGGCAGCTGTATATCAGGGAGTAAACCTTCTGAGAATAAAAACAGCTGGAGCTTGTTAAGGTAATTACACAGGGGAAAGGATAATGTACTGGGAACTCCTCAGAAGAATCTGATTTGTGGTGAGGGGAGAGAGATAAAAGCTCATTTAGGAACGACATGAACATGCTGCGTAGGTAGCTGTTTATCAGTAAATATCTCCACTGAGATTAAGAAAAGCAGTAGCTTAATAAATTAAGTACTTCCTGGTATGGTTACTGTACTGGTAACTCCCCAAAAGAATCTGGATTGTGGTGAGGGAACAGAGAAAAAAGCTCATTTAGGACCTGCACTTACGAAGGGGGTAGGCAGCTGTATATCAGGGAGTAAACCTTCTGAGAATAAAAACAGCTGGAGCTTGTTAAGGTAATTACACAGGGGAAAGGATAATGTACTGGGAACTCCTCAGAAGAATCTGATTTGTGGTGAGGGGAGAGAGATAAAAGCTCATTTAGGAACGACATGAACATGCTGCGTAGGTAGCTGTTTATCAGTAAATATCTCCACTGAGATTAAGAAAAGCAGTAGCTTAATAAATTAAGTACTTCCTGGTATGGTTACTGTACTGGTAACTCCCCAAAAGAATCTGGATTGTGGTGAGGGAACAGAGAAAAAAGCTCATTTAGGACCTGCACTTACGAAGGGGGTAGGCAGCTGTATATCAGGGAGTAAACCTTCTGAGAATAAAAACAGCTGGAACTTGTTAAGGTAATTACACAGGGGAAAGGATAATGTACTGGGAACTCCTCAGAAGAATCTGATTTGTGGTGAGGGGAGAGAGATAAAAGCTCATTTAGGAACGACATGAACATGCTGCGTAGTAGCTGTTTATCAGTAAATATCTCCACTGAGATTAAGAAAAGCAGTAGCTTAATAAATTAAGTACTTCCTGGTATGGTTACTGTACTGGTAACTCCCCAAAAGAATCTGGATTGTGGTGAGGGAACAGAGAAAAAAGCTCATTTAGGACCTGCACTTACGAAGGGGGTAGGCAGCTGTATATCAGGGAGTAAACCTTCTGAGAATAAAAACAGCTGGAGCTTGTTAAGGTAATTACACAGGGAAAGGATAATGTACTGGGAACTCCTCAGAAGAATCTGATTTGTGGTGAGGGGAGAGAGATAAAAGCTCATTTAGGAACGACATGAACATGCTGCGTAGGTAGCTGTTTATCAGTAAATATCTCCACTGAGATTAAGAAAAGCAGTAGCTTAATAAATTAAGTACTTCCTGGTATGGTTACTGTACTGGTAACTCCCCAAAAGAATCTGGATTGTGGTGAGGGAACAGAGAAAAAAGCTCATTTAGGACCTGCACTTACGAAGGGGGTAGGCAGCTGTATATCAGGGAGTAAACCTTCTGAGAATAAAAACAGCTGGAGCTTGTTAAGGTAATTACACAGGGGAAAGGATAATGTACTGGGAACTCCTCAGAAGAATCTGATTTGTGGTGAGGGGAGAGAGATAAAAGCTCATTTAGGAACGACATGAACATGCTGCGTAGGTAGCTGTTTTCAGTAAATATCTCCACTGAGATTAAGAAAAGCAGTAGCTTAATAAATTAAGTACTTCCTGGTATGGTTACTGTACTGGTAACTCCCCAAAAGAATCTGGATTGTGGTGAGGGAACAGAGAAAAAAGCTCATTTAGGACCTGCACTTACGAAGGGGGTAGGCAGCTGTATATCAGGGAGTAAACCTTCTGAGAATAAAAACAGCTGGAGCTTGTTAAGGTAATTACACAGGGGAAAGGATAATGTACTGGGAACTCCTCAGAAGAATCTGATTTGTGGTGAGGGGAGAGAGATAAAAGCTCATTTAGGAACGACATGAACATGCTGCGTAGGTAGCTGTTTATCAGTAAATATCTCCACTGAGATTAAGAAAAGCAGTAGCTTAATAAATTAAGTACTTCCTGGTATGGTTACTGTACTGGTAACTCCCCAAAAGAATCTGGATTGTGGTGAGGGAACAGAGAAAAAAGCTCATTTAGGACCTGCACTTACGAAGGGGGTAGGCAGCTGTATATCAGGGAGTAAACCTTCTGAGAATAAAAACAGCTGGAGCTTGTTAAGGTAATTACACAGGGGAAAGGATAATGTACTGGGAACTCCTCAGAAGAATCTGATTTGTGGTGAGGGGAGAGAGATAAAAGCTCATTTAGGAACGACATGAACATGCTGCGTAGGTAGCTGTTTATCAGTAAATATCTCCACTGAGATTAAGAAAAGCAGTAGCTTAATAAATTAAGTACTTCTGGTATGGTTACTGTACTGGTAACTCCCCAAAAGAATCTGGATTGTGGTGAGGGAACAGAGAAAAAAGCTCATTTAGGACCTGCACTTACGAAGGGGGTAGGCAGCTGTATATCAGGGAGTAAACCTTCTGAGAATAAAAACAGCTGGAGCTTGTTAAGGTAATTACACAGGGGAAAGGATAATGTACTGGGAACTCCTCAGAAGAATCTGATTTGTGGTGAGGGGAGAGAGATAAAAGCTCATTTAGGAACGACATGAACATGCTGCGTAGGTAGCTGTTTATCAGTAAATATCTCCACTGAGATTAAGAAAAGCAGTAGCTTAATAAATTAAGTACTTCCTGGTATGGTTACTGTACTGGTAACTCCCCAAAAGAATCTGGATTGTGGTGAGGGAACAGAGAAAAAAGCTCATTTAGGACCTGCACTTACGAAGGGGGTAGGCAGCTGTATATCAGGGAGTAAACCTTCTGAGAATAAAAACAGCTGGAGCTTGTTAAGGTAATTACACAGGGGAAAGGATAATGTACTGGGAACTCCTCAGAAGAATCTGATTTGTGGTGAGGGGAGAGAGATAAAAGCTCATTTAGGAACGACATGAACATGCTGCGTAGTAGCTGTTTATCAGTAAATATCTCCACTGAGATTAAGAAAAGCAGTAGCTTAATAAATTAAGTACTTCCTGGTATGGTTACTGTACTGGTAACTCCCCAAAAGAATCTGGATTGTGGTGAGGGAACAGAGAAAAAAGCTCATTTAGGACCTGCACTTACGAAGGGGGTAGGCAGCTGTATATCAGGGAGTAAACCTTCTGAGAATAAAAACAGCTGGAGCTTGTTAAGGTAATTACACAGGGGAAAGGATAATGTACTGGGAACTCCTCAGAAGAATCTGATTTGTGGTGAGGGGAGAGAGATAAAAGCTCATTTAGGAACGACATGAACATGCTGCGTAGGTAGCTGTTTATCAGTAAATATCTCCACTGAGATTAAGAAAAGCAGTAGCTTAATAAATTAAGTACTTCCTGGTATGGTTACTGTACTGGTAACTCCCCAAAAGAATCTGGATTGTGGTGAGGGAACAGAGAAAAAAGCTCATTTAGGACCTGCACTTACGAAGGGGGTAGGCAGCTGTATATCAGGGAGTAAACCTTCTGAGAATAAAAACAGCTGGAGCTTGTTAAGGTAATTACACAGGGGAAAGGATAATGTACTGGGAACTCCTCAGAAGAATCTGATTTGTGGTGAGGGGAGAGAGATAAAAGCTCATTTAGGAACGACATGAACATGCTGCGTAGGTAGCTGTTTATCAGGAAATATCTCCACTGAGATTAAGAAAAGCAGTAGCTTAATAAATTAAGTACTTCTTGGTATGGTACTGTACTGGTAACTCCCCAAAAGAATCTGGATTGTGGTGAGGGAACAGAGAAAAAAGCTCATTTAGGACCAGCACTTACGAAGGGGGTAGGCAGCTGTATATCAGGGAGTAAACCTTCTGAGAATAAAAACAGCTGGAGCTTGTTAAGGTAATTACACAGGGGAAAGGATAATGTACTGGGAACTCCTCAGAAGAATCTGATTTGTGGTGAGGGGAGAGAGATAAAAGCTCATTTAGGAACGACATGAACATGCTGCGTAGGTAGCTGTTTATCAGTAAATATCTCCACTGAGATTAAGAAAAGCAGTAGCTTAATAAATTAAGTACTTCCTGGTATGGTTACTGTACTGGTAACTCCCCAAAAGAATCTGGATTGTGGTGAGGGAACAGAGAAAAAAGCTCATTTAGGACCTGCACTTACGAAGGGGGTAGGCAGCTGTATATCAGGGAGTAAACCTTCTGAGAATAAAAACAGCTGGAGCTTGTTAAGGTAATTACACAGGGGAAAGGATAATGTACTGGGAACTCCTCAGAAGAATCTGATTTGTGGTGAGGGAGAGAGATAAAAGCTCATTTAGGAACGACATGAACATGCTGCGTAGGTAGCTGTTTATCAGTAAATATCTCCACTGAGATTAAGAAAAGCAGTAGCTTAATAAATTAAGTACTTCTGGTATGGTTACTGTACTGGTAACTCCCCAAAAGAATCTGGATTGTGGTGAGGGAACAGAGAAAAAAGCTCATTTAGGACCTGCACTTACGAAGGGGGTAGGCAGCTGTATATCAGGGAGTAAACCTTCTGAGAATAAAAACAGCTGGAGCTTGTTAAGGTAATTACACAGGGGAAAGGATAATGTACTGGGAACTCCTCAGAAGAATCTGATTTGTGGTGAGGGGAGAGAGATAAAAGCTCATTTAGGAACGACATGAACATGCTGCGTAGGTAGCTGTTTATCAGTAAATATCTCCACTGAGATTAAGAAAAGCAGTAGCTTAATAAATTAAGTACTTCCTGGTATGGTTACTGTACTGGTAACTCCCCAAAAGAATCTGGATTGTGGTGAGGGAACAGAGAAAAAAGCTCATTTAGGACCTGCACTTACGAAGGGGGTAGGCAGCTGTATATCAGGGAGTAAACCTTCTGAGAATAAAAACAGCTGGAGCTTGTTAAGGTAATTACACAGGGGAAAGGATAATGTACTGGGAACTCCTCAGAAGAATCTGATTTGTGGTGAGGGGAGAGAGATAAAAGCTCATTTAGGAACGACATGAACATGCTGGGTAGGTAGCTGTTTATCAGTAAATATCTCCACTGAGATTAAGAAAAGCAGTAGCTTAATAAATTAAGTACTTCCGGTATGGTTACTGTACTGGTAACTCCCCAAAAGAATCTGGATTGTGGTGAGGGAACAGAGAAAAAAGCTCATTTAGGACCTGCACTTACGAAGGGGGTAGGCAGCTGTATATCAGGGAGTAAACCTTCTGCGAATAAAAACAGCTGGAGCTTGTTAAGGTAATTACACAGGGGAAAGGATAATGTACTGGGAACTCCTCAGAAGAATCTGATTTGTGGTGAGGGGAGAGAGATAAAAGCTCATTTAGGAACGACATGAACATGCTGCGTAGGTAGCTGTTTATCAGTAAATATCTCCACTGAGATTAAGAAAAGCAGTAGCTTAATAAATTAAGTACTTCTGGTATGGTTACTGTACTGGTAACTCCCCAAAAGAATCTGGATTGTGGTGAGGGAACAGAGAAAAAAGCTCATTTAGGACCTGCACTTACGAAGGGGGTAGGCAGCTGTATATCAGGGAGTAAACCTTCTGAGAATAAAAACAGCTGGAGCTTGTTAAGGTAATTACACAGGGGAAAGGATAATGTACTGGGAACTCCTCAGAAGAATCTGATTTGTGGTGAGGGGAGAGAGATAAAAGCTCATTTAGGAACGACATGAACATGCTGCGTAGGTAGCTGTTTATCAGGAAATATCTCCACTGAGATTAAGAAAAGCAGTAGCTTAATAAATTAAGTACTTCTGGTATGGTACTGTACTGGTAACTCCCCAAAAGAATCTGGATTGTGGTGAGGGAACAGAGAAAAAAGCTCATTTAGGACCAGCACTTACGAAGGGGGTAGGCAGCTGTATATCAGGGAGTAAACCTTCTGAGAATAAAAACAGCTGGAGCTTGTTAAGGTAATTACACAGGGGAAAGGATAATGTACTGGGAACTCCTCAGAAGAATCTGATTTGTGGTGAGGGGAGAGAGATAAAAGCTCATTTAGGAACGACATGAACATGCTGCGTAGGTAGCTGTTTATCAGTAAATATCTCCACTGAGATTAAGAAAAGCAGTAGCTTAATAAATTAAGTACTTCCTGGTATGGTTACTGTACTGGTAACTCCCCAAAAGAATCTGGATTGTGGTGAGGGAACAGAGAAAAAAGCTCATTTAGGACCAGCACTTACGAGGGGGTAGGCAGCTGTATATCAGGGAGTAAACCTTCTGAGAATAAAAACAGCTGGAGCTTGTTAAGGTAATTACACAGGGGAAAGGATAATGTACTGGGAACTCCTCAGAAGAATCTGATTTGTGGTGAGGGGAGAGAGATAAAAGCTCATTTAGGAACGACATGAACATGCTGCGTAGGTAGCTGTTTATCAGTAAATATCTCCACTGAGATTAAGAAAAGCAGTAGCTTAATAAATTAAGTACTTCTGGTATGGTTACTGTACTGGTAACTCCCCAAAAGAATCTGGATTGTGGTGAGGGAACAGAGAAAAAAGCTCATTTAGGACCTGCACTTACGAAGGGGGTAGGCAGCTGTATATCAGGGAGTAAACCTTCTGAGAATAAAAACAGCTGGAGCTTGTTAAGGTAATTACACAGGGGAAAGGATAATGTACTGGGAACTCCTCAGAAGAATCTGATTTGTGGTGAGGGGAGAGAGATAAAAGCTCATTTAGGAACGACATGAACATGCTGCGTAGGTAGCTGTTTATCAGTAAATATCTCCACTGAGATTAAGAAAAGCAGTAGCTTAATAAATTAAGTACTTCCTGGTATGGTTACTGTACTGGTAACTCCCCAAAAGAATCTGGATTGTGGTGAGGGAACAGAGAAAAAAGCTCATTTAGGACCTGCACTTACGAAGGGGGTAGGCAGCTGTATATCAGGGAGTAAACCTTCTGAGAATAAAAACAGCTGGAGCTTGTTAAGGTAATTACACAGGGGAAAGGATAATGTACTGGGAACTCCTCAGAAGAATCTGATTTGTGGTGAGGGGAGAGAGATAAAAGCTCATTTAGGAACGACATGAACATGCTGCGTAGGTAGCTGTTTATCAGTAAATATCTCCACTGAGATTAAGAAAAGCAGTAGCTTAATAAATTAAGTACTTCCTGGTATGGTTACTGTACTGGTAACTCCCCAAAAGAATCTGGATTGTGGTGAGGGAACAGAGAAAAAAGCTCATTTAGGACCTGCACTTACGAAGGGGGTAGGCAGCTGTATATCAGGGAGTAAACCTTCTGCGAATAAAAACAGCTGGAGCTTGTTAAGGTAATTACACAGGGGAAAGGATAATGTACTGGGAACTCCTCAGAAGAATCTGATTTGTGGTGAGGGGAGAGAGATAAAAGCTCATTTAGGAACGACATGAACATGCTGCGTAGGTAGCTGTTTATCAGTAAATATCTCCACTGAGATTAAGAAAAGCAGTAGCTTAATAAATTAAGTACTTCCTGGTATGGTTACTGTACTGGTAACTCCCCAAAAGAATCTGGATTGTGGTGAGGGAACAGAGAAAAAAGCTCATTTAGGACCTGCACTTACGAAGGGGGTAGGCAGCTGTATATCAGGGAGTAAACCTTCTGAGAATAAAAACAGCTGGAGCTTGTTAAGGTAATTACACAGGGGAAAGGATAATGTACTGGGAACTCCTCAGAAGAATCTGATTTGTGGTGAGGGGAGAGAGATAAAAGCTCATTTAGGAACGACATGAACATGCTGCGTAGGTAGCTGTTTATCAGGAAATATCTCCACTGAGATTAAGAAAAGCAGTAGCTTAATAAATTAAGTACTTCCTGGTATGGTTACTGTACTGGTAACTCCCCAAAAGAATCTGGATTGTGGTGAGGGAACAGAGAAAAAAGCTCATTTAGGACCTGCACTTACGAAGGGGGTAGGCAGCTGTATATCAGGGAGTAAACCTTCTGAGAATAAAAACAGCTGGAGCTTGTTAAGGTAATTACACAGGGGAAAGGATAATGTACTGGGAACTCCTCAGAAGAATCTGATTTGTGGTGAGGGGAGAGAGATAAAAGCTCATTTAGGAACGACATGAACATGCTGCGTAGGTAGCTGTTTATCAGTAAATATCTCCACTGAGATTAAGAAAAGCAGTAGCTTAATAAATTAAGTACTTCCTGGTATGGTACTGTACTGGTAACTCCCCAAAAGAATCTGGATTGTGGTGAGGGAACAGAGAAAAAAGCTCATTTAGGACCTGCACTTACGAAGGGGGTAGGCAGCTGTATATCAGGGAGTAAACCTTCTGAGAATAAAAACAGCTGGAGCTTGTTAAGGTAATTACACAGGGGAAAGGATAATGTACTGGGAACTCCTCAGAAGAATCTGATTTGTGGTGAGGGGAGAGAGATAAAAGCTCATTTAGGAACGACATGAACATGCTGCGTAGGTAGCTGTTTATCAGTAAATATCTCCACTGAGATGAAGAAAAGCAGTAGCTTAATAAATTAAGTACTTCCTGGTATGGTACTGTACTGGTAACTCCCCAAAAGAATCTGGATTGTGGTGAGGGAACAGAGAAAAAAGCTCATTTAGGACCTGCACTTACGAAGGGGGTAGGCAGCTGTATATCAGGGAGTAAACCTTCTGAGAATAAAAACAGCTGGAGCTTGTTAAGGTAATTACACAGGGGAAAGGATAATGTACTGGGAACTCCTCAGAAGAATCTGATTTGTGGTGAGGGGAGAGAGATAAAAGCTCATTTAGGAACGACATGAACATGCTGCGTAGGTAGCTGTTTATCAGTAAATATCTCCACTGAGATTAAGAAAAGCAGTAGCTTAATAAATTAAGTACTTCCTGGTATGGTTACTGTACTGGTAACTCCCCAAAAGAATCTGGATTGTGGTGAGGGAACAGAGAAAAAAGCTCATTTAGGACCTGCACTTACGAAGGGGGTAGGCAGCTGTATATCAGGGAGTAAACCTTCTGAGAATAAAAACAGCTGGAGCTTGTTAAGGTAATTACACAGGGGAAAGGATAATGTACTGGGAACTCCTCAGAAGAATCTGATTTGTGGTGAGGGGAGAGAGATAAAAGCTCATTTAGGAACGACATGAACATGCTGCGTAGGTAGCTGTTTATCAGTAAATATCTCCACTGAGATTAAGAAAAGCAGTAGCTTAATAAATTAAGTACTTCCTGGTATGGTTACTGTACTGGTAACTCCCCAAAAGAATCTGGATTGTGGTGAGGGAACAGAGAAAAAAGCTCATTTAGGACCTGCACTTACGAAGGGGGTAGGCAGCTGTATATCAGGGAGTAAACCTTCTGAGAATAAAAACAGCTGGAGCTTGTTAAGGTAATTACACAGGGGAAAGGATAATGTACTGGGAACTCCTCAGAAGAATCTGATTTGTGGTGAGGGGAGAGAGATAAAAGCTCATTTAGGAACGACATGAACATGCTGCGTAGGTAGCTGTTTATCAGTAAATATCTCCACTGAGATTAAGAAAAGCAGTAGCTTAATAAATTAAGTACTTCCTGGTATGGTTACTGTACTGGTAACTCCCCAAAAGAATCTGGATTGTGGTGAGGGAACAGAGAAAAAAGCTCATTTAGGACCTGCACTTACGAAGGGGGTAGGCAGCTGTATATCAGGGAGTAAACCTTCTGAGAATAAAAACAGCTGGAGCTTGTTAAGGTAATTACACAGGGGAAAGGATAATGTACTGGGAACTCCTCAGAAGAATCTGATTTGTGGTGAGGGGAGAGAGATAAAAGCTCATTTAGGAACGACATGAACATGCTGCGTAGGTAGCTGTTTATCAGTAAATATCTCCACTGAGATTAAGAAAAGCAGTAGCTTAATAAATTAAGTACTTCCTGGTATGGTTACTGTACTGGTAACTCCCCAAAAGAATCTGGATTGTGGTGAGGGAACAGAGAAAAAAGCTCATTTAGGACCTGCACTTACGAAGGGGGTAGGCAGCTGTATATCAGGGAGTAAACCTTCTGAGAATAAAAACAGCTGGAGCTTGTTAAGGTAATTACACAGGGGAAAGGATAATGTACTGGGAACTCCTCAGAAGAATCTGATTTGTGGTGAGGGGAGAGAGATAAAAGCTCATTTAGGAACGACATGAACATGCTGCGTAGGTAGCTGTTTATCAGTAAATATCTCCACTGAGATTAAGAAAAGCAGTAGCTTAATAAATTAAGTACTTCCTGGTATGGTTACTGTACTGGTAACTCCCCAAAAGAATCTGGATTGTGGTGAGGGAACAGAGAAAAAAGCTCATTTAGGACCTGCACTTACGAAGGGGGTAGGCAGCTGTATATCAGGGAGTAAACCTTCTGAGAATAAAAACAGCTGGAGCTTGTTAAGGTAATTACACAGGGGAAAGGATAATGTACTGGGAACTCCTCAGAAGAATCTGATTTGTGGTGAGGGGAGAGAGATAAAAGCTCATTTAGGAACGACATGAACATGCTGCGTACGTAGCTGTTTATCAGTAAATATCTCCACTGAGATTAAGAAAAGCAGTAGCTTAATAAATTAAGTACTTCTGGTATGGTACTGTACTGGTAACTCCCCAAAAGAATCTGGATTGTGGTGAGGGAACAGAGAAAAAAGCTCATTTAGGACCTGCACTTACGAAGGGGGTAGGCAGCTGTATATCAGGGAGTAAACCTTCTGAGAATAAAAACAGCTGGAGCTTGTTAAGGTAATTACACAGGGGAAAGGATAATGTACTGGGAACTCCTCAGAAGAATCTGATTTGTGGTGAGGGGAGAGAGATAAAAGCTCATTTAGGAACGACATGAACATGCTGCGTAGGTAGCTGTTTATCAGTAAATATCTCCACTGAGATTAAGAAAAGCAGTAGCTTAATAAATTAAGTACTTCCTGGTATGGTTACTGTACTGGTAACTCCCCAAAAGAATCTGGATTGTGGTGAGGGAACAGAGAAAAAGCTCATTTAGGACCTGCACTTACGAAGGGGGTAGGCAGCTGTATATCAGGGAGTAAACCTTCTGAGAATAAAAACAGCTGGAGCTTGTTAAGGTAATTACACAGGGGAAAGGATAATGTACTGGGAACTCCTCAGAAGAATCTGATTTGTGGTGAGGGGAGAGAGATAAAAGCTCATTTAGGAACGACATGAACATGCTGCGTAGGTAGCTGTTTATCAGTAAATATCTCCACTGAGATTAAGAAAAGAAGTAGCTTAATAAATTAAGTACTTCCTGGTATGGTTACTGTACTGGTAACTCCCCAAAAGAATCTGGATTGTGGTGAGGGAACAGAGAAAAAAGCTCATTTAGGACCTGCACTTACGAAGGGGGTAGGCAGCTGTATATCAGGGAGTAAACCTTCTGAGAATAAAAACAGCTGGAGCTTGTTAAGGTAATTACACAGGGGAAAGGATAATGTACTGGGAACTCCTCAGAAGAATCTGATTTGTGGTGAGGGGAGAGAGATAAAAGCTCATTTAGGAACGACATGAACATGCTGCGTAGGTAGCTGTTTATCAGTAAATATCTCCACTGAGATTAAGAAAAGCAGTAGCTTAATAAATTAAGTACTTCCTGGTATGGTTACTGTACTGGTAACTCCCCAAAAGAATCTGGATTGTGGTGAGGGAACAGAGAAAAAAGCTCATTTAGGACCTGCACTTACGAAGGGGGTAGGCAGCTGTATATCAGGGAGTAAACCTTCTGAGAATAAAAACAGCTGGAGCTTGTTAAGGTAATTACACAGGGGAAAGGATAATGTACTGGGAACTCCTCAGAAGAATCTGATTTGTGGTGAGGGGAGAGAGATAAAAGCTCATTTAGGAACGACATGAACATGCTGCGTAGGTAGCTGTTTATCAGTAAATATCTCCACTGAGATTAAGAAAAGCAGTAGCTTAATAAATTAAGTACTTCCTGGTATGGTTACTGTACTGGTAACTCCCCAAAAGAATCTGGATTGTGGTGAGGGAACAGAGAAAAAAGCTCATTTAGGACCTGCACTTTCGAAGGGGGTAGGCAGCTGTATATCAGGGAGTAAACCTTCTGAGAATAAAAACAGCTGGAGCTTGTTAAGGTAATTACACAGGGGAAAGGATAATGTACTGGGAACTCCTCAGAAGAATCTGATTTGTGGTGAGGGGAGAGAGATAAAAGCTCATTTAGGAACGACATGAACATGCTGCGTAGGTAGCTGTTTATCAGTAAATATCTCCACTGAGATTAAGAAAAGCAGTAGCTTAATAAATTAAGTACTTCCTGGTATGGTTACTGTACTGGTAACTCCCCAAAAGAATCTGGATTGTGGTGAGGGAACAGAGAAAAAAGCTCATTTAGGCCTGCACTTACGAAGGGGGTAGGCAGCTGTATATCAGGGAGTAAACCTTCTGAGAATAAAAACAGCTGGAGCTTGTTAAGGTAATTACACAGGGGAAAGGATAATGTACTGGGAACTCCTCAGAAGAATCTGATTTGTGGTGAGGGGAGAGAGATAAAAGCTCATTTAGGAACGACATGAACATGCTGCGTACGTAGCTGTTTATCAGTAAATATCTCCACTGAGATTAAGAAAAGCAGTAGCTTAATAAATTAAGTACTTCTGGTATGGTTACTGTACTGGTAACTCCCCAAAAGAATCTGGATTGTGGTGGGGAACAGAGAAAAAAGCTCATTTAGGACCTGCACTTACGAAGGGGGTAGGCAGCTGTATATCAGGGAGTAAACCTTCTGAGAATAAAAACAGCTGGAGCTTGTTAAGGTAATTACACAGGGGAAAGGATAATGTACTGGGAACTCCTCAGAAGAATCTGATTTGTGGTGAGGGGAGAGAGATAAAAGCTCATTTAGGAACGACATGAACATGCTGCGTAGGTAGCTGTTTATCAGTAAATATCTCCACTGAGATTAAGAAAAGCAGTAGCTTAATAAATTAAGTACTTCCTGGTATGGTTACTGTACTGGTAACTCCCCAAAAGAATCTGGATTGTGGTGAGGGAACAGAGAAAAAAGCTCATTTAGGACCGCACTTACGAAGGGGGTAGGCAGCTGTATATCAGGGAGTAAACCTTCTGAGAATAAAAACAGCTGGAGCTTGTTAAGGTAATTACACAGGGGAAAGGATAATGTACTGGGAACTCCTCAGAAGAATCTGATTTGTGGTGAGGGGAGAGAGATAAAAGCTCATTTAGGAACGACATGAACATGCTGCGTAGGTAGCTGTTTATCAGTAAATATCTCCACTGAGATTAAGAAAAGAAGTAGCTTAATAAATTAAGTACTTCCTGGTATGGTTACTGTACTGGTAACTCCCCAAAAGAATCTGGATTGTGGTGAGGGAACAGAGAAAAAAGCTCATTTAGGACCTGCACTTACGAAGGGGGTAGGCAGCTGTATATCAGGGAGTAAACCTTCTGAGAATAAAAACAGCTGGAGCTTGTTAAGGTAATTACACAGGGGAAAGGATAATGTACTGGGAACTCCTCAGAAGAATCTGATTTGTGGTGAGGGGAGAGAGATAAAAGCTCATTTAGGAACGACATGAACATGCTGCGTAGGTAGCTGTTTATCAGTAAATATCTCCACTGAGATTAAGAAAAGCAGTAGCTTAATAAATTAAGTACTTCCTGGTATGGTTACTGTACTGGTAACTCCCCAAAAGAATCTGGATTGTGGTGAGGGAACAGAGAAAAAAGCTCATTTAGGACCTGCACTTACGAAGGGGGTAGGCAGCTGTATATCAGGGAGTAAACCTTCTGAGAATAAAAACAGCTGGAGCTTGTTAAGGTAATTACACAGGGGAAAGGATAATGTACTGGGAACTCCTCAGAAGAATCTGATTTGTGGTGAGGGGAGAGAGATAAAAGCTCATTTAGGAACGACATGAACATGCTGCGTAGGTAGCTGTTTATCAGTAAATATCTCCACTGAGATTAAGAAAAGCAGTAGCTTAATAAATTAAGTACTTCCTGGTATGGTACTGTACTGGTAACTCCCCAAAAGAATCTGGATTGTGGTGAGGGAACAGAGAAAAAAGCTCATTTAGGACCTGCACTTTGAAGGGGGTAGGCAGCTGTATATCAGGGAGTAAACCTTCTGAGAATAAAAACAGCTGGAACTTGTTAAGGTAATTACACAGGGGAAAGGATAATAGTACTGGGAACTCCTCAGAAGAATCTGATTTGTGGTGAGGGGAGAGAGATAAAAGCTCATTTAGGAACGACATGAACATGCTGCGTAGGTAGCTGTTTATCAGTAAATATCTCCACTGAGATTAAGAAAAGCAGTAGCTTAATAAATTAAGTACTTCCTGGTATGGTTACTGTACTGGTAACTCCCCAAAAGAATCTGGATTGTGGTGAGGGAACAGAGAAAAAAGCTCATTTAGGACCTGCACTTACGAAGGGGGTAGGCAGCTGTATATCAGGGAGTAAACCTTCTGAGAATAAAAACAGCTGGAGCTTGTTAAGGTAATTACACAGGGGAAAGGATAATGTACTGGGAACTCCTCAGAAGAATCTGATTTGTGGTGAGGGGAGAGAGATAAAAGCTCATTTAGGAACGACATGAACATGCTGCGTACGTAGCTGTTTATCAGTAAATATCTCCACTGAGATTAAGAAAAGCAGTAGCTTAATAAATTAAGTACTTCTGGTATGGTTACTGTACTGGTAACTCCCCAAAAGAATCTGGATTGTGGTGAGGGAACAGAGAAAAAAGCTCATTTAGGACCTGCACTTACGAAGGGGGTAGGCAGCTGTATATCAGGGAGTAAACCTTCTGACAATAAAAACAGCTGGAGCTTGTTAAGGTAATTACACAGGGGAAAGGATAATGTACTGGGAACTCCTCAGAAGAATCTGATTTGTGGTGAGGGGAGAGAGATAAAAGCTCATTTAGGAACGACATGAACATGCTGCGTAGGTAGCTGTTTATCAGTAAATATCTCCACTGAGATTAAGAAAAGCAGTAGCTTAATAAATTAAGTACTTCCTGGTATGGTTACTGTACTGGTAACTCCCCAAAAGAATCTGGATTGTGGTGAGGGAACAGAGAAAAAAGCTCATTTAGGACCTGCACTTACGAAGGGGGTAGGCAGCTGTATATCAGGGAGTAAACCTTCTGAGAATAAAAACAGCTGGAGCTTGTTAAGGTAATTACACAGGGGAAAGGATAATGTACTGGGAACTCCTCAGAAGAATCTGATTTGTGGTGAGGGGAGAGAGATAAAAGCTCATTTAGGAACGACATGAACATGCTGCGTAGGTAGCTGTTTATCAGTAAATATCTCCACTGAGATTAAGAAAAGAAGTAGCTTAATAAATTAAGTACTTCCTGGTATGGTTACTGTACTGGTAACTCCCCAAAAGAATCTGGATTGTGGTGAGGGAACAGAGAAAAAAGCTCATTTTGGACCTGCACTTACGCAAGGGGGTAGGCAGCTGTATATCAGGGAGTAAACCTTCTGAGAATAAAAACAGCTGGAGCTTGTTAAGGTAATTACACAGGGGAAAGGATAATGTACTGGGAACTCCTCAGAAGAATCTGATTTGTGGTGAGGGGAGAGAGATAAAAGCTCATTTAGGAACGACATGAACATGCTGCGTAGGTAGCTGTTTATCAGTAAGTATCTCCACTGAGATTAAGAAAAGCAGTAGCTTAATAAATTAAGTACTTCCTGGTATGGTTACTGTACTGGTAACTCCCCAAAAGAATCTGGATTGTGGTGAGGGAACAGAGAAAAAAGCTCATTTAGGACCTGCACTTACGAAGGGGGTAGGCAGCTGTATATCAGGGAGTAAACCTTCTGAGAATAAAAACAGCTGGAGCTTGTTAAGGTAATTACACAGGGGAAAGGATAATGTACTGGGAACTCCTCAGAAGAATCTGATTTGTGGTGAGGGGAGAGAGATAAAAGCTCATTTAGGAACGACATGAACATGCTGCGTAGGTAGCTGTTTATCAGTAAATATCTCCACTGAGATTAAGAAAAGCAGTAGCTTAATAAATTAAGTACTTCCTGGTATGGTTACTGTACTGGTAACTCCCCAAAAGAATCTGGATTGTGGTGAGGGAACAGAGAAAAAAGCTCCTTTAGGCCCTGCACTTACGAAGGGGGTAGGCAGCTGTATATCAGGGAGTAAACCTTCTGAGAATAAAACCAGCTGGAACTTGTTAAGGTAATTACACAGGGGAAAGGATAATGTACTGGGAACTCCTCAGAAGAATCTGATTTGTGGTGAGGGAGAGAGATAAAAGCTCATTTAGGAACGACATGAACATGCTGGGTACGTAGCTGTTTATCAGTAAATATCTCCACTGAGATTAAGAAAAGCAGTAGCTTAATAAATTAAGTACTTACTGGTATGGTTACTGTACTGGTAACTCCGCAAAAGAATCTGGATTGTGGTGTTGGAACAGAGAAAAAAGCTCATTTAGGACCTGCACTTAGGAAGGGGGTAGGCAGCTGTATATCAGGGAGTAAACCTTCTGACAATAAAAACAGCTGGAGCTTGTTAAGGTAATTACACAGGGGAAAGGATAATGTACTGGGAACTCCTCAGAAGAATCTGATTTGTGGTGAGGGGAGAGAGATAAAAGCTCATTTAGGAACGACATGAACATGCTGCGTAGGTAGCTGTTTATCAGTAAATATCTCCACTGAGATTAAGAAAAGCAGTAGCTTAATAAATTAAGTACTTCTTGGTATGGGTACTGTACTGGTAACTCCCCAAAAGAATCTGGATTGTGGTGAGGGAACAGAGAAAAAAGCTCATTTAGGACCAGCACTTACGAAGGGGGTAGGCAGCTGTATATCAGGGAGTAAACCTTCTGCGAATAAAAACAGCTGTAGCTTGTTAAGGTAATTACACAGGGGAAAGGATAATGTACTGGGAACTCCTCAGAAGAATCTGATTTGTGGTGAGGGGAGAGAGATAAAAGCTCATTTAGGAACGACATGAACATGCTGCGTAGGTAGCTGTTTATCAGTAAATATCTCCACTGATATTAAGAAAAGAAGTAGCTTAATAAATTAAGTACTTCCTGGTATGGTTACTGTACTGGTAACTCCCCAAAAGAATCTGGATTGTGGTGAGGGAACAGAGAAAAAAACTCATTTTGGACCTGCACTTACTCAGGGGTTAGGCACCTGTATATCAGGGAGTAAACCTTCTGAGAATAAAAACAGCTGGAGCTTGTTAAGGTAATTACACAGGGGAAAGGATAATGTACTGGGAACTCCTAAGAAGAATCTGATTTGTGTTGAGGGGAGAGAGATAAAAGCTCATTTAGGAACGACATGAACATGCTGGGTATGTAGCTGTTTATCAGTAAATATCTCCACTGAGATTAAGAAAAGAAGTAGCTTAATAAATTAAGTACTTCCTGGTATGGGTACTGTACTGGTAACTCCCCAAAAGAATCTGGATTGTGGTGAGGGAACAGAGAAAAAAGCTCATTTAGGACCTGCACTTTCGAAGGGGGTAGGTAGCTGTATATCAGGGAGTAAACCTTCTGAGAATAAAAAAAGCTGGAGCTTGTTAAGGTAATTACACAGGGGAAAGGATAATGTACTGGGAACTCCTCAGAAGAATCTGATTTGTGTTGAGGGGAGAGAGATAAAAGCTCATTTAGGAACGACATGAATATGCTGGTTACGTAGCTGTTTATCAGTAAATATCTCCACTGAGATTAAGAAAAACAGTAGCTTAATAAATTAAGTACTTACTGGTATGGTTACTGTACTGGTAACTCCCCAAAAGAATCTGGATTGTGGTGAGGGAACCGAGAAAAAAGCTCATTTAGGACCTGCACTTACGAAGGGGGTAGGCAGCTGTATATCAGGGAGTAAACCTTCTGACAATAAAAACAGCTGGAGCTTGTTAAGGTAATTACACAGGGGAAAGGATAATGTACTGGGAACTCCTCAGAAGAATCTGATTTGTGGTGAGGGGGAGAGAGTTAAAAGCTCATTTAGGAACGACATGAACATGCTGCGTAGGTAGCTGTTTATCAGTAAATATCTCCACTGAGATTAAGAAAAGCAGTAGCTTAATAAATTAAGTACTTCCTGGTATGGTTACTGTACTGGAAACTCCCCAAAAGAATCTGGATTGTGGTGAGGGAACAGAGAAAAAAGCTCATTTAGGACCTGCACTTTCTAAGGGGGTAGGCAGCTGTATATCAGGGAGTAAACCTTCTGAGAATAAAAACAGCTGGAGCTTGTTAAGGTAATTACACAGGGGAAATTATAAAGTACTGGGAACTCCTCAGAAGAATCTGATTTGTGGTGACGGGAGAGAGATAAAAGCTCATTTGGAAACGACATGAACATGCTGCGTAGGTAGCTGTTTATCAGTAAATATCTCCACTGAGATTAAGAAAAGCAGTAGCTTAATAAATTACGTACTTCCTGGTATGGTTACTGTACTGGTAACTCCCCAAAAGAATCTGGATTGTGGTGAGGGAACAGAGAAAAAAGCTCCTTTAGGCCCTGCACTTACGAAGGGGGTAGGCAGCTGTATATCAGGGAGTAAACCTTCTGAGAATAAAACCAGCTGGAACTTGTTAAGGTAATTACACAGGGGAAAGGATAATGTACTGGGAACTCCTCAGAAGAATCTGATTTGTGGTGAGGGGAGAGAGATAAAAGCTCATTT
>NW_025960284.1:0-43416 GCF_023159225.1 Perognathus longimembris pacificus
GGGAGTTACCAGTACAGTAACCATACCAGGAAGTACTTAATTTATTAAGCTACTGCTTTTCTTAATCTCAGTGGAGATATTTACTGATAAAACCGCTACCTACGCAGCATGTTCATGTCGTTCCTAAATGAGCTCTTATCTCTCTCCCCTCACCACAAATCAGATTCTTCTGAGGAGTTCCCAGTACATTATCCTTTCCCCTGTGTAATTACCTTAACAAGCTCCAGCTGTTTTTATTCTCAAAAGGTTTACTCCCTGATATACAGCTGCCTACCCGCTTCGTAAGTGAAGGTCATAAATGAGCTTTTTTCTCTGTTCCCTCACCACAATCCAGATTATTTTGGGTAGTTACCAGTACAGTAACCATACCAGGAAGTACTTAATTTATTAAGCTACTGCTTTTCTTAATCTCAGTGGAGATATTTACTGATAAACAGCTACCTACCCAGCATGTTCATGTCGTTCATAAATGAGCTTTTATCTCTCTCCCCTCACCACAAATGAGATTCTTCTGAGGAGTTCCCAGTACATTATCCTTTCCCCTGTGTAATTACCTTAACAAGCTCCAGCTGTTTTTTTTTCTCAAAAGGTTTACTCCCTGATATACAGCTGCCTACCCCCTTCGTAAGTGCAGATCCTAAATGAGCTTTTTTCTCTGTTCCCTCACCACAATCCAGGTTCTTTTGGGGAGTTACCATTGCAGTAACCATAACAGGAAGTACTTAATTTATTAAGCTACTGCTTTTCTTAATCTCTGTGGAGATATTTACTAATAAACAGCTACCTACGCAGCACGTTAATGTCGTTCCTAAATGAGCTTTTATCTCTCTCCCCTCACCAGAAATCAGATTCTTCTGAGGAGTTCCCAGTACATTATCCTTTCCGCTGTGTAATTACCTTAACAAGCTACAGCTGTTTTTATTCTCAGAAGATTTACCTCCCTGATATACAGCTGCCTACCCTCTTCGTAAGTGCCGGTCCTAAATGAGCTTTTTTCTCTGTTCCCTCACCACAATCCAGATTCTTTTGGGGAGTTACCAGTACAGTAACCATACCAGGAAGTCCTTAATTTATTAAGCTACTGATTTTCTTAATCGCAGTGCATTTATTTACTGAGATACAGCTACCTACGCAGCATGTTCATGTCGTTCCTAAATGAGCTTTTATCTCTCTCCCCTCACTAAAAATAAGATTCTTCTGAGGAGTTCCCAGTACATTGTCCTTTCCCCTGTGTAATTACCTTAACAAGCTCCAGCTGTTTTTATTCTCAGAAGGTTTACTCCCTAATATACATCTGCCTACCCCCTTCGTAAGTGCAGGCCCTAAATGAGCTTTTTTCTTTGTTCCCTCACCACAATCCAGATTCTTTTGCGGAGTTACCAGTACAGTAACCATACCAGGAAGTACTTAATTTACTAAGCTACTGCTTTTCTTAATCACAGTGGAGATATTTACTGATAAACAGCTACCTACGCAGCATGTTCATGTCTTTCCTAAATGAGCTTTTATCTCTCTCCCCTCACCACAAATCAGATGCTTCTGAGGAGTTCCCAGTACTTTTTCCTTTCCCCTTTGTAATTACCTTAACAAGCTCCAGCTGTTTTTATTCTCAGAAGTTTTACTCGCTGATATACTGCTGCCTACCCCCTTCGTAAATGCAGGTCCTAAATGAGCTTTTTTCTCTGTAACCTCACCACAATCCACATTCTTTTCGGGAGTTACCAGGACAGTAACCATACCAGGAAGTATTTAATTTATTAAGCTACTGCTTTTCTTAATCTCAGTGGAGATATTTACTGATAAACAGCTACCTACGCAGCATGTTCATGTCGTTCCTAAATGAGCTTTTATCTCTCTCCCCTCACCACAAATCAGATTCTTCTGAGGAGTTCCGAGTACATTATCCTTTCCCCTGTGTAATTACCTTAAAAAGCTCCAGCTGTTTTTATTCTCAGAAGGGATACTCCCTGATATACAGCTGCCTACCCCTTCGTAAGTGCAGGTCCTTAATGAGCTTTTTTCTCCGTTCCCTCACCACAATCCAGATTCTTTTGCGGAGTTACCAGTACAGTAACCATACCAGGAAGTACTTAATTTATTAAGCTACTGCTTTTCTTAATCTCAGTGGAGATATTTACTGATAAACAGCGACCTACACAGCATGTTCATGTCGTTCCTAAATGAGCTTTTATCTCTCTCCCCTCACCACAAATCAGATTCTTCTGAGGAGTTCCCAGTACATTATCCTTTCCCCTGTGTAATTACCTTAACAAGCTCCATCTGTTTTTATTCTCAGAAGGTTTACTCCCTGATATAGAGCTGCCTACCCCCTTCGTAAGTGAAGGTCCTAATTGAGCTTTTTTCTCTCTTTCCTCACCACAATCCAGATTCTTTTGGGGAGTTACCAGTACAGTAACCATACCTGGAAGTACTTAATTTATTAAGTTACTGCTTTTCTTAATCTCACTGGAGATATTTACTGATAAACAGCTACCTACGCAGCATGTTCATGTCGTTCCTAAATGAGCTTTTATCTCTCTCACCTCACCACAAATCAGATTCTTCTGAGTAGTTCACAGTACATTATCCTTTCCCCTGTGAAATTACCTTAACAAGATCCAGCTGTTTTTGTTCTCAGAAGGTTTACTCCCTGATATACAGCTGTCTACCCCCTTCGTAAGTGCAGGTCTTGAATGAGCTTTTTTCTCTGTTCCTTCACCACAATCCAGATTTTTTTCGGGAGTTACCAGTACAGTAACCATACCAGGAAGTACTTAATTTATTAAGTTACTGTTTTTCTTAATCTCAGTGGAGATATTTACTGATAAACAGCGACCTACGAAGCATGTTCATGTCGTTCCTAAATGAGCTTTTATCTCTCTGCCCTCACCACAAATCAGATTCTTCTGAGGAGTTCCCAGTACATTATCCTTTCCCCTGTGTAATTACCTTAACAAGCTCCAGCTGTTTTTATTCTCAGAAGGGATACTCCCTGATATACACCTGCCTACCCCCTTCCAAGTGCAGGTCCTAAATGAGCTTTTTTCTCTGTTTCCTCACCACCATCCAGATTCTTTTGGGGAGTTACCAGTACAGTAACCATACCAGAAAGTACTTAATTCATTAAGCTACTGCTTTTCTTAATCTCAGTGGAGATATTTACTGATAATCAGCTACACATGAAGCATGTTCATGTCGTTCTTAAGTGAGGTTTTATCTCTCTCCCCTCACCACAAATCAGATTCTTCTGAGGAGTTCCCAGTACATTATCCTTTCCCCTGTGTAATTACCTTAAGAAACTCCAGCTGTTTTTATTCTCAGAAGGTTTACTCCCTGATATACAGCTGCCTACCCCCTTCGTAAGTGCACGTCCTAAATGAGCTTTTTTCTCTGTTCCCTCACCACAATCCAGATTCTTTTGCGGAGTTACCAGTACAGTAACCATACCAGGAAGTACTTAATTTATTAAGCTCCTGCTTTTCTTAATCTCAGTGGAGATATTTACTGATAAACAGCTACCTATGTAGCATGTTCATGTCGTTCCTAAAAGAGCTTTTATCTCTCTCCCCGCACCACAAATCAGATTCTTCTGAGGAGTTCCCAGTAAATTATCCTTTCCCCTGTGTAATTACCTTAACAAGCTCCAGCTATTTTTATTCTCAGAAGGTTGTTTACTCCCTGATTTACAGGCGCCTACCCCCTTCGTAAGTGCAGGTCCTAAATGAGCTTTTTTCTCTGTTCCCTCACCACAATACAGATTCTATTGGGGTGTTACCAGTACAGTAACCATACCAGGAAGTACTTAATTTATTAAGCTACTGCTTTTCTTAATCTCAGTGGAGATATTTACTGATAAACAGCTACTTAAGCAGAATGTTCATGTCGTTCCTAAATGAGCTTTTATCTCTCTCCCCTCACCACAAATCACATTCTTCTGAGGAGTTCCCAGTACATTATTCTTTCCCCTGTGTAATTACCTTAACAAGCTCCAGCTGTTTTTATTCTCAGAAGGTTTACTCCCTGATATACAGCTGCCTACCCCCTTCGTAAGTGCAGGTCCTAAATGAGCTTTTTTCTCTGTTCTCTCACCCCAATCCAGATTCTTTTGGGGAGTTACCAGTACAGTAACCATACCAGGAAGTACTTAATTTATTAAGCTACTGCTTTTCTTAATCTCAGTGGAGATATTTACTGATAAACAGCTACCTATGCAGCATTTTCATTTCGTCCCTAAATGAGCTTTTATCTCTCTCCCCTCACCACAAATCAGATTCTTTTGAGGAGTTCCCAGTACATTATCCTTTCCCCTGTGTAATTACCTTAACAAGCTCCAGCTGTTTTTATTCTCAGAAGGGATACTCCCTGATATACACCTGCCTACCCCCTTCCAAAGTGCAGGTCCTAAATGAGCTTTTTTCTCTGTTTCCTCACCACCATCCAGATTCTTTTGGGGAGTTACCAGTACAGTAACCATACCAGGAAGTACTTAATTCATTAAGCTACTGCTTTTCTTAATCTCAGTGGAGATATTTACTGATAATCAGCTACACATGAAGCATGTTCATGTCGTTCTTAAGTGAGGTTTTATCTCTCTCCCCCTCACCACAAATCAGATTGTTCTGAGGAGTTCCCAGTATATTATCCTTTCCCCTGTGTAATTACCTTAACAAACTCCAGCTGTTTTTATTCTCAGAAGGTTTCCTCACTGATATACAGCTGCCTACCCCCTTCGTAAGTGCACGTCCTAAATGAGCTTTTTTCTCAGTTCCCTCACCACAATCCAGATTCTTTTGCGGAGTTACCAGTACAGTAACCATACCAGGAAGTACTTAATTTATTAAGCTACTGCTTTTCTTAATCTCAGTGGAGATATTTACTGATAAACAGCTACCTATGCAGCATGTTCATGTCGTTCCTAAAAGAGCTTTTATCTCTCTCCCGCACCACAAATCAGATTCTTCTGAGGAGTTCCCAGTACATTATCCTTTCCCCTGTGAAATTACCTTAACAAGCTCCAGCTGTTTTTATTCTCAGAAGGTTTACTCCCTGATATACAGCTGCCTACCCCCTTCGTAAGTGCAGGTCCTAAATGAGGTTTTTTCTCTGTTCCCTCACCACAATCCAGATTTTTTTGGGGAGTTACCAGTACAGTAACCATACCAGGAAGTACTTAATTTATTAAGTTACTGCTTTTCTTAATCTCAGTGGAGATATTTACTGATAAACAGATACCTACGCAGCATGTTCATGTCGTTCCTAAATGAGCTTTTACCTCTCTGCCCTCACCACAAATCAGATTCTTCTGAGGAGTTCCCAGTAAATTATCCTTTCCCCTGTGTAATTACCTTAACAAGCTCCAGCTATTTTTATTCTCAGAAGGTGGTTTACTCCCTGATTTACAGGCGCCTACCCCCTTCGTAAGTGCAGGTCCTAAATGAGCTTTTTTCTCTGTAACCTCACCACACCACATTCTTTTCGGGAGTTACCAGGACAGTAACCATACCAGGAAGTATTTAATTTATTAAGCTACTGCTTTTCTTAATCTCAGTGGAGATATTTACTGATAAACAGCTACCTACGCAGCATGTTCATGTCATTCCTAAATGAGCTTTTTTCTCTGTTCCCTCACCACAATCCAGATTCTTTTGGTGAGTTACCAGTACAGTATCCATACCAGGAGGTACTTCATTTATTAAGCTACTGCTTTTCTTAATCTCAGTGGAGATATTTACTGATAAACAGCTACCTACGCAGCACGTTCATGTCGTTCCTAAATGAGCTTTTATCTCTCTCCCCTCACCACAAATCAGATTCTTCTGAGGAGTTCCCAGTACATTATCCTTTCCCCTGTGTAATTACCTTAACAAGCTCCAGCTGTTTTTATTCTCAGAAGATTTACTCCCTGATATACAGCTGCCTACCCTCTTCGTAAGTGCCGGTCCTAAATGAGCTTTTTTCTCTGTTCCCTCACCACAATCCAGATTCTTTTCGGGAGTTACTAGTATAGTAACCATACCAGGAAGCACTTAATTTATTAAGATACTGCTTTTCTTAATCTCAGTGGAGATATTTACTGATAAACAGCTACCTACGCAGCATGTTCATGTCGTTCCTAAATGAGCATTTATCTCTCTCCCCTCACTAAAAATCAGATTCTTCTGAGGAGTTCCCAGTATATTGTCCTTTCCCCTGTGTAATTACCTTAACAAGCTCCAGGGGTTTTTATTCTCAGAAGGTTTACTCCCTAATATACATCTGCCTACCCCCTTCGTAAGTGCAGGTCCTAAATGAGCTTTTTTCTCTGTGCCCTCACCACAATCCAGATTCTTTTGCGGAGTTACCAGTACAGTAACCATACCAGGAAGTACTTAATTTATTAAGCTACTGCTTTTCTTAATCTCAGTGGAGATATTTACTGATAAACAGATACCTACGCAGCATGTTCATGTCGTTCCTAAATGAGCTTTTATCTCTCTCCCCTCACCACAAATCAGATGCTTCTGAGGAGTTCCCAGTACTTTTTCCTTTCCCCTTTGTAATTACCTTAACAAGCTCCAGCTGTTTTTATTCTCAGAAGGTTTACTCGCTGATATACTGATGACTACCCCCTTCGTAAATGCAGGCCCTAAATGTGCTTTTTTCTCTGTAACCTCACCACAATCCAGATTCTTTTGGGGAGTTACCAGTACAGTAACCATACCAGGAAGTACTTAATTTATTAAGCTACTGCTTTTCTTAATCTCAGTGGAGATATTTACTGATAAACAGCTACCTACGCAGCACGTTCATGTCGTTCTTAAATGAGCTTTTATCTCTCTCCCCTCACCAGAAATCAGATACTTCTGAGGAGTTCCCAGTACATTATCCTTTCCGTTGTGTAATTACCTTAACAAGCTCCAGCTGTTTTTATTCTCAGAAGATTTACTCCCTGATATACAGCTGCCTACCCTCTTCGTAAGTGCCGGTCCTAAATGAGCTTTTTTCTCTGTTCCCTCACCACAATCCAGATTCTTTTGGGGAGTTACCAGTACAGTAACCATACCAGGAAGTCCTTAATTTATTAAGCTACTGATTTTCTTAATCGCAGTGCATTTATTTACTGAGATACAGCTACCTACGCAGCATGTTCATGTCATTCCTAAATGAGCTTTTTTCTCTGTTCCCTCACCACAATCCAGATTCTTTTGGTGAGTTACCAGTACAGTATCCATACCAGGAGGTACTTCATTTATTAAGCTACTGCTTTTCTTAATCTCAGTGGAGATATTTACTGATAAACAGCTACCTACGCAGCACGTTCATGTCGTTCCTAAATGAGCTTTTATCTCTCTCCCCTCACCAGAAATCAGATTCTTCTGAGGAGTTCCCAGTACATTATCCTTTCCCCTGTGTAATTACCTTAACAAGCTCCAGCTGTTTTTATTCTCAGAAGGTTTACCCCCTGATATACAGCTGACTACCCCATTCGTAAGTGCAGGTCCTAAATGAGCTTTTTTCTCTGTTCCCTCAGCACAATCCAGATTCTTTTGGGGAGTTACCAGTACAGTAACCATACCAGGAAGTACTTACTTTATTATACTACTGCTTTTCTTAATCTCAGTGGAGATATTTACTGATAAACACCTACCTACGCAGCATATTCATGTGGTTCCTAAATGAGCTTTTATCTCTCTCCCCCTCACCACAAATCAGATTCTTCTGAGGAGTTCCCAGTACATTATCCTTTTCACTGTGTAATTACCTTAACAAGCTCCAGCTGTTTTTATTCTCAGAAGGTTTACTCCCTGATATACAGCTGCCTACACCCTTCGTAAGTGCAGGTCCTAAATGAGCTTTTTTCTTTGTTCCCTCACCACAACCCAGATTCTTTTGGGAGTTAACAGTACAGTATCCATACCAGGAGGTGCTTCATTTATTAAGCTACTGCTTTTCTTAATCTCAGTGGAGATATTTACTGATAAACAGCTACCTACGCAGCACGTTCATGTCGTTCCTAAATGAGCTTTTATCTCTTTCCCCTCACCACAAATCAGATTCTTCTGAGTAGTTCCCAGTATATTATCCTTTCCCCTGTGTAATTACCTTAACAAGCTCCAGCGTTTTTTATTCTCAGAAGTTTAACTCCCAGATATACAGCTGCCTACACCCTTCGTAAGTGCAGGTCCTAAATGAGCTTTTTTCTCTGTTCCCTCACCACAATCCAGATTCTTTTGGGGAGTTACCACTACAGTAACCATACCAAGAAGTACTTAATTTATTAAGCTACTGCTTTTCTTAATCTCAGTGGAGATATTTACTGATAAACAGCGACCTACACAGCATGTCCCTGTCGTTCCTAAATGAGCTTTTATCTCTCTCCCCTCACCACAAATCAGATTCTTCTGAGTTGTTCCCAGTACATTATCCTTTCCCTTGTGTAATTACCTTAACAAGCTCCAGCTGTTTTTATTCTCAGAAGGGATACTCCCTGATATACAGCTGCCTACCCCCTTCGTAAGTGCAGGTCTTAAATGAGCTTTTTTCTCTGTTCCCTCACCACAATCCAGATTCTTTTGGGGAGTTACCAGTACAGTAACCATACCAGGAAGTATTTAATTTATTAAGCTACTGCTTTTCTTAATCTCAGTGGAGATATTTACTGATAAACAGCTACCTACGCACCATATTCATGTCGTTCCTAAATGTGCTTTTATCTCTCTCCCCTCACCACAAATCAGATTCTTCTGAGGAGTTTCCAGTACATTATCCTTTCCCGTGTGTAATTACCTTAACAAGCTCCAGCTGTTTTTATTCTCAGAAGATTTACTGCCTGATATACAGCTGCCTACCCCGTTCGTAAGTGCAGGTCCTAAATGAGCTTTTTTCTCTGTTCCTTCACCACAATCCAGATTCTTTTGGGGAGTTACCACTACAGTAACCATACCAAGAAATACTTAATTTATTAAGCTACTGCTTTTCTTAATCTCAGTGGCGATATTTACTGATAAACAGCTACCTACGCAGCATGTTCATGTCGTTCCTAAATGAGCTTTTATCTCTCTCCCCTCACCACAAATCAGATTCTTCTGAGGTGTTCCCAGTACATTATCCTTTCCCTTGTGTAATTACCTTAACAAGCTCCAGCTGTTTTTATTCTCAGAAGGGATACTCCCTGATATACAGCTGCCTACCCCCTTCGTAAGTGCAGGTCTTAAATGAGCTTTTTTCTCTGTTCCCTCACCACAATCCAGATTCTTTTGGGGAGTTACCAGTAAAGTAACCAAACCAGGAAGTACTTAACTTATTAAGCAACTGCTTTTCTTAATCTCAGTGGAGATATTTACTGATAAACAGCTACCTATGCAGCATGTTAATGTCGTTCCTAAATGAGCTTTTATCTCTTTCCCCTCACCACAAATCAGATTCTTCTGAGGAGTTCCCAGTACATTATCCTTTCCCCTGTGTAATTACCTTAACAAGCTCCAGCTATTTTCATTCTCAGAAGGTTTACTCCCTGATATACACCTGCCTAACCCCTTCGTAGGATCAGGTCTTAAATGAGCTTTTATCTCTCTCCCCTCACCACAAATCAGATTCTTCTGAGCAGTTCCCAGTACATTATCCTTTCCCCTGTGTAATTACCTTAACAAGCTCCAGCTGGTTTTATTCTCAGAAGGGATACTTCCTGATATACAGCAGCCTACTCCCTTCGTAAGTGCAGGTCCTAAATCAGCTTTTTTCTCTGTTTCCTCACCACAATCCAGATTCTTTTGGAGAGTTACCAGTACAGAAACCATACCAGGAAGTACTTAATTTATTAAGCTACTGATTTTCTTAATCTCAGTGGAGATATTTACTGATAAACAGCTACCTACGCAGCATGTTCATGTCGTTCCTAAATGAGATTTTATCTCTCTCCCCTCACCACAAATCAGATTCTTCTCAGGAGTTCCCAGTACATTATCCTTTCCCCTGTGTAATTACCTTAACAAGCTCCAGGTGTTTTTATTCTCAGAAGGTTTACTCCCTGATATACAGCTGCCTACCCCCTTCGTAAGTGCAGGTCCTAAATGAGCTTTATTCTCTGTTCCCTCACCACAATCCAGATTCGATTGGGGAGTTACCAGTACAGTAACCATAACAGGAAGTACTTAATTTATTAAGCTATTGCTTTTCTTAATCTCAGTTTAGATATTTACTGATAAACAGCTCCCTAGGCCGCATTTTCATGTCGTTCCTAAATGAGCTTTTATATCTCTCCACTCACCACAAATCAGATTCTTCTGAGGAGTTTCCAGTACATTATCCTTTCCCCTGTGTAATTACCTTAAAAAGCTCCAGCTGTTTTTATTCTCAGAAGGGATACTCCCTGATATACAGCTGCCTACCCCCTTCGTAAGTGCAGGTCCTAAATGAGATTTATTCTCTGTTCCCTCACCACAATCCAGATTCTTTTGGGGAGTTACCAGTACAGTAACCATACCAGGAAGTACTTAATTTATTAAGCTACTGCTTTTCTTAATCTCAGTCGAGATATTTACTGATAAACAGCTACATACGCAGCATGTTCATGTCGTTCCCAAATGAGCTTTTATCTCTCTCCCCTCACCACAAATCAGATTCTTCTGAGGACTTCCCAGTACATTATCGTTTCCCCTGTGTAATTACCTTAACAAGCTCCAGCTGTTCTTATTCTCAGAAGGTTTACTCCCTGATATACACCTGCCTACCCCCTTCGTAAGTGCAGGTCCTAAATGAGGTTTTTTCTCTGTTCCCTCACCACAACCAAGATTCTTTTGGGGAGTTACCAGTACAGTAACCATACCAGGAAGTACTTAATTTATTAAGCTACTGCTTTTCTTAATCTCACTGGAGATATTTACTGATAAACAGCTACCTACGCAGCCTGTTCATGTCGTTCTTAAATGAGCTTTTATCTCTCTCCCCTCACCACAAATCAGATTCTGCTGAGGAGTTCCCAGTATATTATCCTTTCCCCTGTGTAATTACCTTAACAAGCTCCAGCTGATTTTATTCTCAGAAGGTTTACTCCCTGATATACAGCTGCCTACACCCTTCGTAAGTGCCGGTCCTAAATGAGCTTTTTTCTCTGTTCCCTCAACACAATCCAGATTCTTTTGGGGAGTTACCAGTACAGTAACCATACCAGGAAGTACTTAGTTTATTAAGCTACTGCTTTTCTTAATCTCAGTGGAGATATTTACTGATAAACAGCTACCTATGCAGCATGTTCATGTCGTTCCTAAATGAGATTTTATCTCTCTCCCCTCCGACAAATCACATTCTTATGAGGAGTTCCCAGTACATTATCCTTTCCCCTGTGTAATTACCTTAACAAGCTCCAGCTGTTTTTATTCTCAGAAGGTTTACTCCCTGATATACAGCTGCCTAGCACCTTCGTAAGTGCAGGTCAAAAATGAGCTTTTTTCTCTGTTCCCTCACCACAATCCAGATTCTTTTGTGTAGTTACCAGTACAGTAACCATACCAGGAAGTACTTAATTTATTAAGCTACTGCTTTTCTTAATCTCAGTGGAGATATTTTCTGATAAACAGCTACCTACGCAGCATGTTCATGTCGTTCATAAATGAGCTTTTATCTCTCTCCCCTCACCACAAATGAAATTCTTCTGAGGAGTTCCCAGTACATTATCCTTTCCCCTGTGTAATTACCTTAACAAGCTCCAGCTGTTTTTTTTCTCAGAAGGTTTACTCCCTGATATACAGCTGCCTACCCCCTTCGTAAGTGCATATCCTAAATGAGCTTTTTTCTCTGTTCCCTCACCACAATCCAGGTTCTTTTGGGGAGTTACCAGTACAGTAACCATACCAGGAAGTACTTAATTTATTAAGCTACTGCTTTTCTTAATCTCAGTGGAGATATTTACTGATAAACCGCTACCTACGCAGCATGTTCATGTCGTTCCTAAATGAGCTCTTATCTCTCTCCCCTCACCACAAATCAGATTCTTCTGAGGAGTTCCCAGTACATTATCCTTTCCCCTGTGTAATTACCTTAACAAGCTCCAGCTGTTTTTATTCTCAAAAGGTTTACTCCCTGATATACAGCTGCCTACCCGCTTCGTAAGTGAAGGTCATAAATGAGCTTTTTTCTCTGTTCCCTCACCACAATCCAGATTATTTTGGGTAGTTACCAGTACAGTAACCATACCAGGATGTACTTAATTTATTAAGCTACTGCTTTTCTTAATCTCAGTGGAGATATTTACTGATAAACAGCTACCTACCCAGCATGTTCATGTCGTTCATAAATGAGCTTTTATCTCTCTCCCCTCACCACAAATGAGATTCTTCTGAGGAGTTCCCAGTACATTATCCTTTCCCCTGTGTAATTACCTTAACAAGCTCCAGCTGTTTTTTTTTCTCAGAAGGTTTACTCCCTGATATACAGCTGCCTACCCCCTTCGTAAGTGCAGATCCTAAATGAGCTTTTTTCTCTGTTCCCTCACCACAATCCAGGTTCTTTTGGGGAGTTACCATTGCAGTAACCATAACAGGAAGTACTTAATTTATTAAGCTACTGCTTTTCTTAATCTCTGTGGAGATATTTACTAATAAACAGCTACCTACGCAGCACGTTAATGTCGTTCCTAAATGAGCTTTTATCTCTCTCCCCTCACCAGAAATCAGATTCTTCTGAGGAGTTCCCAGTACATTATCCTTTCCGCTGTGTAATTACCTTAACAAGCTACAGCTGTTTTTATTCTCAGAAGATTTACTCCCTGATATACAGCTGCCTACCCTCTTCGTAAGTGCCGGTCCTAAATGAGCTTTTTTCTCTGTTGCCTCACCACAATCCAGATTCTTTTGGGGAGTTACCAGTACAGTAACCATACCAGGAAGTCCTTAATTTATTAAGCTACTGATTTTCTTAATCGCAGTGCATTTATTTACTGAGATACAGCTACCTACGCAGCATGTTCATGTCGTTCCTAAATGAGCTTTTATCTCTCTCCCCTCACTAAAAATAAGATTCTTCTGAGGAGTTCCCAGTACATTGTCCTTTCCCCTGTGTAATTACCTTAACAAGCTCCAGCTGTTTTTATTCTCAGAAGGTTTACTCCCTAATATACATCTGCCTACCCCCTTCGTAAGTGCAGGTCCTAAATGAGCTTTTTTCTTTGTTCCCTCACCACAATCCAGATTCTTTTGCGGAGTTACCAGTACAGTAACCATACCAGGAAGTACTTAATTTACTAAGCTACTGCTTTTCTTAATCACAGTGGAGATATTTACTGATAAACAGCTACCTACGCAGCATGTTCATGTCTTTCCTAAATGAGCTTTTATCTCTCTCCCCTCACCACAAATCAGATGCTTCTGAGGAGTTCCCAGTACTTTTTCCTTTCCCCTTTGTAATTACCTTAACAAGCTCCAGCTGTTTTTATTCTCAGAAGTTTTACTCGCTGATATACTGCTGCCTACCCCCTTCGTAAATGCAGGTCCTAAATGAGCTTTTTTCTCTGTAACCTCACCACAATCCACATTCTTTTCGGGAGTTACCAGGACAGTAACCATACCAGGAAGTATTTAATTTATTAAGCTACTGCTTTTCTTAATCTCAGTGGAGATATTTACTGATAAACAGCTACCTACGCAGCATGTTCATGTCATTCCTAAATGAGCTTTTTTCTCTGTTCCCTCACCACAATCCAGATTCTTTTGGTGAGTTACCAGTACAGTATCCATACCAGGAGGTACTTCATTTATTAAGCTACTGCTTTTCTTAATCTCAGTGGAGATATTTACTGATAAACAGCTACCTACGCAGCACGTTCATGTCGTTCCTAAATGAGCTTTTATCTCTCTCCCCTCACCACAAATCAGATTCTTCTGAGGAGTTCCCAGTACATTATCCTTTCCCCTGTGTAATTACCTTAACAAGCTCCAGCTGTTTTTATTCTCAGAAGATTTACTCCCTGATATACAGCTGCCTACCCTCTTCGTAAGTGCCGGTCCTAAATGAGCTTTTTTCTCTGTTCCCTCACCACAATCCAGATTCTTTTCGGGAGTTACCAGTATAGTAACCATACCAGGAAGCACTTAATTTATTAAGATACTGCTTTTCTTAATCTCAGTGGAGATATTTACTGATAAACAGCTACCTACGCAGCATGTTCATGTCGTTCCTAAATGAGCATTTATCTCTCTCCCCTCACTAAAAATCAGATTCTTCTGAGGAGTTCCCAGTATATTGTACTTTCCCCTGTGTAATTACCTTAACAAGCTCCAGGGGTTTTTATTCTCAGAAGGTTTACTCCCTAATATACATCTGCCTACCCCTTCGTAAGTGCAGGTCCTAAATGAGCTTTTTTCTCTGTGCCCTCACCACAATCCAGATTCTTTTGCGGAGTTACCAGTACAGTAACCATACCAGGAAGTACTTAATTTATTAAGCTACTGCTTTTCTTAATCTCAGTGGAGATATTTACTGATAAACAGCTACCTACGCAGCATGTTCATGTCGTTCCTAAATGAGCTTTTATCTCTCTCCCCTCACCACAAATCAGATGCTTCTGAGGAGTTCCCAGTACTTTTTCCTTTCCCCTTTGTAATTACCTTAACAAGCTCCAGCTGTTTTTATTCTCAGAAGGTTTACTCGCTGATATACTGATGACTACCCCCTTCGTAAATGCAGGCCCTAAATGAGCTTTTTTCTCTGTAACCTCACCACAATCCAGATTCTTTTGGGAGTTACCAGTACAGTAACCATACCAGGAAGTACTTAATTTATTAAGCTACTGCTTTTCTTAATCTCAGTGGAGATATTTACTGATAAACAGCTACCTACGCAGCACGTTCATGTCGTTCTTAAATGAGCTTTTATCTCTCTCCCCTCACCAGAAATCAGATACTTCTGAGGAGTTCCCAGTACATTATCCTTTCCGCTGTGTAATTACCTTAACAAGCTCCAGCTGTTTTTATTCTCAGAAGATTTACTCCCTGATATACAGCTGCCTACCCTCTTCGTAAGTGCCGGTCCTAAATGAGCTTTTTTCTCTGTTCCCTCACCACAATCCAGATTCTTTTGGGGAGTTACCAGTACAGTAACCATACCAGGAAGTCCTTAATTTATTAAGCTACTGATTTTCTTAATCGCAGTGCATTTATTTACTGAGATACAGCTACCTACGCAGCATGTTCATGTCATTCCTAAATGAGCTTTTTTCTCTGTTCCCTCACCACAATCCAGATTCTTTTGGTGAGTTACCAGTACAGTATCCATACCAGGAGGTACTTCATTTATTAATCTACTGCTTTTCTTAATCTCAGTGGAGATATTTACTGATAAACAGCTACCTACGCAGCACGTTCATGTCGTTCCTAAATGAGCTTTTATCTCTCTCCCCTCACCAGAAATCAGATTCTTCTGAGGAGTTCCCAGTACATTATCCTTTCCCCTGTGTAATTACCTTAACAAGCTCCCGCTGTTTTTATTCTCAGAAGGTTTACCCCCTGATATACAGCTGACTACCCCATTCGTAAGTGCAGGTCCTAAATGAGCTTTTTTCTCTGTTCCCTCAGCACAATCCAGATTCTTTTGGGGAGTTACCAGTACAGTAACCATACCAGGAAGTACTTACTTTATTATACTACTGCTTTTCTTAATCTCAGTGGAGATATTTACTGATAAACACCTACCTACGCAGCATATTCATGTGGTTCCTAAATGAGCTTTTATCTCTCTCCCCTCACCACAAATCAGATTCTTCTGAGGAGTTCCCAGTACATTATCCTTTTCACTGTGTAATTACCTTAACAAGCTCCAGCTGTTTTTATTCTCAGAAGGTTTACTCCCTGATATACAGCTGCCTACACCCTTCGTAAGTGCAGGTCCTAAATGAGCTTTTTTCTTTGTTCCCTCACCACAACCCAGATTCTTTTGGGGAGTTAACAGTACAGTATCCATACCAGGAGGTGCTTCATTTATTAAGCTACTGCTTTTCTTAATCTCAGTGGAGATATTTACTGATAAACAGCTACCTACGCAGCACGTTCATGTCGTTCCTAAATGAGCTTTTATCTCTTTCCCCTCACCACAAATCAGATTCTTCTGAGGAGTTCCCAGTATATTATCCTTTCCCCTGTGTAATTACCTTAACAAGCTCCAGCGTTTTTTATTCTCAGAAGTTTAACTCCCAGATATACAGCTGCCTACACCCTTCGTAAGTGCAGGTCCTAAATGAACTTTTTTCTCTGTTCCCTCACCACAATCCAGATTCTTTTGGGGAGTTACCAGTACAGTAACCATACCAGGAAGTACTTAATTTATTAAGCTACTGCTTTTCTTAATCTCAGTGGAGATATTTACTGATAAACAGCTACCTACGCAGCATGTTAATGTCGTCCCTAAATGAGCTTTTATCTCTCTCCCCTCACCACAAATCAGATTCTTCTGAGGAGTTCCCAGTACATTATCCTTTCCCCTGTGTAATTACCTTAACAAGCTCCAGCTCTTTTTATTCTCAGAAGGTTTACTCCCTGATATACAGCTGCCTACCCCCTTCGTAAGTGCAGGTCCTAAATGAGCTTTTTTCTCTGTTCCCTCACCACAATCCAGATTCTTTTGGGGAGTTACCACTACAGTAACCATACCAAGAAGTACTTAATTTATTAAGCTACTGCTTTTCTTAATCTCAGTGGAGATATTTACTGATAAACAGCGACCTACGCAGCATGTCCCTGTCGTTCCTAAATGAGCTTTTATCTCTCTCCCCTCACCACAAATCAGATTCTTCTGAGTTGTTCCCAGTACATTATCCTTTCCCTTGTGTAATTACCTTAACAAGCTCCAGCTGTTTTTATACTCAGAAGGGATACTCCCTGATATACAGCTGCCTACCCCCTTCGTAAGTGCAGGTCTTAAATGAGCTTTTTTCTCTGTTCCCTCACCACAATCCAGATTCTTTTGGGGAGTTACCAGTACAGTAACCATACCAGGAAGTATTTAATTTATTAAGCTACTGCTTTTCTTAATCTCAGTGGAGATATTTACTGATAAACAGCTACCTACGCACCATATTCATGTCGTTCCTAAATGTGCTTTTATCTCTCTCCCCTCACCACAAATCAGATTCTTCTGAGGAGTTTCCAGTACATTATCCTTTCCCGTGTGTAATTACCTTAACAAGCTCCAGCTGTTTTTATTCTCAGAAGATTTACTGCCTGATATACAGCTGCCTACCCCCTTCGTAAGTGCAGGTCCTAAATGAGCTTTTTTCTCTGTTCCTTCACCACAATCCAGATTCTTTTGGGGAGTTACCACTACAGTAACCATACCAAGAAATACTTAATTTATTAAGCTACTGCTTTTCTTAATCTCAGTGGCGATATTTACTGATAAACAGCTACCTACGCAGCATGTTCATGTCGTTCCTAATTGAGCTTTTATCTCTTTCCCCTCACCACAAATCAGATTCTTCTGAGGAGTTCCCAGTACATTATCCTTTCCCCTGTGTAATTACCTTAACAAGCTCCAGCTATTTTCATTCTCAGAAGGTTTACTCCCTGATATACACCTGCCTAACCCCTTCGTAAGTTCAGGTCTTAAATGAGCTTTTATCTCTCTCCCCTCACCACAAATCAGATTCTTCTGAGCAGTTCCCAGTACATTATCCTTTCCCCTGTGTAATTACCTTAACAAGCTCCAGCTGTTTTTATTCTCAGAAGGTTTACTCCCTGATATAGAGCGGCCTACCCCCTTCGTAACTGCAGGTCCTAATTGAGCTTTTTTCTCTGTTCCCTCACCACAATTCAGATTGTTTTTGGGAGTTACCAGTACAGTAACCATACCAGGAATTACTTCATTTATTAAGCTACTGCTTTTCATAATCTCAGTGGAGATAATTACTGATAAACAGCTACCTATGCAGCATTTTCATGTCGTTCCTAAATGAGCTCATATCTCTCTCCCCTCACCAAAAATCAGATTCTTCAGAGGAGTTCCCAATACATTATCCTTTCCCCTGTGTAATTACCTTAACAAGGTCCAGCTGTTTTTATACTCAGAATGGTTACTCCCTGATATACAGCTGCCTACCCAGTTCGTAAGTGCAGGTCCTAAATGAGCTTTTTTCTCAGTTCCCTCACCACAATCCAGATTCTATTGGGGAGTTACCAGTACAGTAACCATAACAGGAAGTACTTAATTTATTAAGCTACTGCTTTTCTTAATCTCAGTGGAGATATTTACTGATTAACAGCTACATAAGCAGTATGTTCATGTCGTTCCTAAATGAGCTTTTATCTCTCTCCCCTCACCACAAATCAGATTCTTCTGAGGAGTTCCCAGTACATTTTCCTTTCCACTGTGTAATTACCTTAACAAGCTCTACCTGTTTTTATTCTCAGAAGGGATACTCCCTGATATACAGCTGCCTACTCCCTTCGTAAGTGCAGGTCCTAAATGAGCTTTTATCTCTCTCCCCTCATCACAAATCAGAATCTTCTGAGGAGTTCCCAGTACATTATACTTTCCCCTGTGTAATTACCTTAACAAGCTCCAGCTGTTTTTTTCTCAGAAGTGATACTCCATGATATACAGCTGCCTACCCCCTTTGTAAATGCAGGTCCTAAATGAGCTTTTTTCTCTGTTCCCTCACCAAAATCCAGATTCTTTTGGGGAGTTACCAGTACAGTAACCATACCAGGAAGTACTTAATTTATTAAGCTACTGCTTTTCTTAATCTCAGTGGAGATATTTACTGATAAACAGCTACCTACGCAGCATGTTCATGTCGTTCCTAAATGAGCTTTTATCTCTCTCCCCTCACCACAAATCAGATTCTTCTGAGGAGTTCCGAGTACATTATCCTTTCCCCTGTGTAATTACCTTAAAAAGCTCCAGCTGTTTTTATTCTCAGAAGGGATACTCCCTGATATACAGCTGCCTACCCCTTCGTAAGTGCAGGTCCTTAATGAGCTTTTTTCTCCGTTCCCTCACCACAATCCAGATTCTTTTGCGGAGTTACCAGTACAGTAACCATACCAGGAAGTACTTAATTTATTAAGCTACTGCTTTTCTTAATCTCAGTGGAGATATTTACTGATAAACATCTACCTCCGCAGCATGTTCATGTCGTTCCTAAATGAGCTTTTATCTCTCTCCCCTCACCACAAATCAGATTCTTCTGAGGAGTTCCCAGTACATTATCCTTTCCCCCGTGTAATTACCTTAACAAGCTCCAGGTGTTTTTATTCTCAGAAGGAATACTCCTTGATAAACAGCTGCCTACCCCCTTCGTAAGTGCAGGTCATAAATGAGCTTTTTTCTCTGTTCCCTCACCACAATCCAGATTCTTTTGGGGAGATACCAGTACAGTAACCATACCAGGAAGTACTTCATTTATTAAGCTACTGCTTTTCTTAATCTCAGTGGAGATATTAACTGATAAACAGCTACCTACGCAGCATGTTCATGTCGTTCCTAAATGAGCTTTAAACTCTCTGTCCTCACCACAAATCAGATTCTTATTAGGAATTCCCAGTACATTATCCTTTCCCCTGTGTAATTACCTTAACAAGCTCCAGCTGTTTTTATTCTCAGAAGGTTTACTCCCTGATATACAGCTGCCTTACCACCTTCTAAGTGCAGGTCCTAAATGAGCTTTTTTCTCTGTTCCCTCACCACAATACAGATTCTTTTGGGGAGTTACCAATACAGTAACCATACCAGGAAGTACTTAATTTATTAAGCTACTGCTTTTCTTAATCTCAGTGGAGATATTTACTGATAAACAGCTACATATGTAGCATGTTCATGCCGTTCCTAAATGAGCTTTTATCTCTCGCCCCTCACCACAAATCAGATTCTTCTGAGGAGTTCCCAGTACATTATCCTTTCCCCTGTGTAATTACCTTAACAAGCTCCAGCTGTTTTTATTCTCAGAAGATTTACTCACTGATCTACAGCTGCCTACCTCCTTCGCAAGTGCAGGTCCTTAATGAGCTTTTTTCTCTGTTCCCTCACCACAATCCAGATTCTTTTGGGGAGTTACCAGTACAGTAACCATACCAGGAAGTACTTAATTTATTAAGCTACTGCTTTTCTTAATCTCAGTGGAGATATTTACTGATAAACAGCGACCTACACAGCATGTTCATGTCGTTCCTAAATGAGCTTTTATCTCTCTCCCCTCACCACTAATCAGATTCTTCTGAGGAGTTCCCAGTACATTATCCTTTCCCCTGTGTAATTACCTTAACAAGCTCCATCTGTTTTTATTCTCAGAAGGTTTACTCCCTGATATAGAGCTGCCTACCCCCTTCGTAAGTGAAGGTCCTAATTGAGCTTTTTTCTCTCTTTCCTCACCACAATCCATATTCTTTTGGGGAGTTACCAGTACAGTAACCATACCTGGAAGTACTTAATTTATTAAGTTACTGCTTTTCTTAATCTCACTGGAGATATTTACTGATAAACAGCTACCTATGCAGCATTTTCATGTCGTTCCTAAATGAGCTCATATCTCTCTCCCCTCACCAAAAATCAGATTCTTCAGAGGAGTTCCCAATACATTATCCTTTCCCCTGTGTAATTACCTTAACAAGGTCCAGCTGTTTTTATTCTCAGAATGGTTACTCCCTGATATACAGCTGCCTACCCAGTTCGTAAGTGCAGGTCCTAAATGAGCTTTTTTCTCTGTTCCCTCACCACAATCCAGATTCTATTGGGGAGTTACCAGTACAGTAACCATAACAGGAAGTACTTAATTTATTAAGCTACTGCTTTTCTTAATCTCAGTGGAGATATTTACTGATTAACAGCTACATAAGCAGTATGTTCATGTCGTTCCTAAATGAGCTTTTATCTCTCTCCCCTCACCACAAATCAGATTCTTCTGAGGAGTTCCCAGTACATTTTCCTTTCCACTGTGTAATTACCTTAACAAGCTCTACCTGTTTTTATTCTCAGAAGGGATACTCCCTGATATACAGCTGCCTACTCCCTTCGTAAGTGCAGGTCCTAAATGAGCTTTTATCTCTCTCCCCTCATCACAAATCAGAATCTTCTGAGGAGTTCCCAGTACATTATACTTTCCCCTGTGTAATTACCTTAACAAGCTCCAGCTGTTTTTTTCTCATAAGTGATACTCCATGATATACAGCTGCCTACCCCCTTTGTAAATGCAGGTCCTAAATGAGCTTTTTTCTCTGTTCCCTCACCAAAATCCAGATTCTTTTGGGGAGTTACCAGTACAGTAACCATACCAGGAAGTACTTAATTTATTAAGCTACTGCTTTTCTTAATCTCAGTGGAGATATTTACTGATAAACAGCTACCTACGCAGCATGTTCATGTCGTTCCTAAATGAGCTTTTATCTCTCTCCCCTCACCACAAATCAGATTCTTCTGAGGAGTTCCGAGTACATTATCCTTTCCCCTGTGTAATTACCTTAAAAAGCTCCAGCTGTTTTTATTCTCAGAAGGGATACTCCCTGATATACAGCTGCCTACCCCTTCTTAAGTGCAGGTCCTTAATGAGCTTTTTTCTCCGTTCCCTCACCACAATCCAGATTCTTTTGCGGAGTTACCAGTACAGTAACCATACCAGGAAGTACTTAATTTATTAAGCTCCTGCTTTTCTTAATCTCAGTGGAGATATTTACTGATAAACAGCTACCTATGCAGCATGTTCATGTCGTTCCTAAAAGAGCTTTTATCTCTCTCCCCGCACCACAAATCAGATTCTTCTGAGGAGTTCCCAGTACATTATCCTTTTCACTGTGTAATTACCTTAACAAGCTCCAGCTGTTTTTATTCTCAGAAGGTTTACTCCCTGATATACAGCTGCCTACACCCTTCGTAAGTGCAGGTCCTAAATGAGCTTTTTTCTTTGTTCCCTCACCACAACCCAGATTCTTTTGGGGAGTTAACAGTACAGTATCCATACCAGGAGGTGCTTCATTTATTAAGCTACTGCTTTTCTTAATCTCAGTGGAGATATTTACTGATAAACAGCTACCTACGCAGCACGTTCATGTCGTTCCTAAATGAGCTTTTATCTCTTTCCCCTCACCACAAATCAGATTCTTCTGAGGAGTTCCCAGTATATTATCCTTTCCCCTGTGTAATTACCTTAACAAGCTCCAGCGTTTTTTATTCTCAGAAGTTTAACTCCCAGATATACAGCTGCCTACACCCTTCGTAAGTGCAGGTCCTAAATGAACTTTTTTCTCTGTTCCCTCACCACAATCCAGATTCTTTTGGGGAGTTACCAGTACAGTAACCATACCAGGAAGTACTTAATTTATTAAGCTACTGCTTTTCTTAATCTCAGTGGAGATATTTACTGATAAACAGCTACCTACGCAGCATGTTAATGTCGTCTCTAAATGAGCTTTTATCTCTCTCCCCTCACCACAAATCAGATTCTTCTGAGGAGTTCCCAGTACATTATCCTTTCCCCTGTGTAATTACCTTAACAAGCTCCAGCTCTTTTTATTCTCAGAAGGTTTACTCCCTGATATACAGCTGCCTACCCCCTTCGTAAGTGCAGGTCCTAAATGAGCTTTTTTCTCTGTTCCCTCACCACAATCCAGATTCTTATGGGGAGTTACCACTACAGTAACCATACCAAGAAGTACTTAATTTATTAAGCTACTGCTTATCTTCATCTCAGTGGAGATATTTACTGATAAACAGCGACCTACGCAGCATGTCCCTGTCGTTCCTAAATGAGCTTTTATCTCTCTCCCCTCACCACAAATCAGATTCTTCTGAGTTGTTCCCAGTACATTATCCTTTCCCTTGTGTAATTACCTTAACAAGCTCCAGCTGTTTTTATTCTCAGAAGGGATACTCCCTGATATACAGCTGCCTACCCCCTTCGTAAGTGCAGGTCTTAAATGAGCTTTTTTCTCTGTTCCCTCACCACAATCCAGATTCTTTTGGGGAGTTACCAGTACAGTAACCATACCAGGAAGTATTTAATTTATTAAGCTACTGCTTTTCTTAATCTCAGTGGAGATATTTACTGATAAACAGCTACCTACGCACCATATTCATGTCGTTCCTAAATGTGCTTTTATCTCTCTCCCCTCACCACAAATCAGATTCTTCTGAGGAGTTTCCAGTACATTATCCTTTCCCGTGTGTAATTACCTTAACAAGCTCCAGCTGTTTTTATTCTCAGAAGATTTACTGCCTGATATAGAGCTGCCTACCCCGTTCGTAAGTGCAGGTCCTAAATGAGCTTTTTTCTCTGTTCCTTCACCACAATCCAGATTCTTTTGGGGAGTTACCACTACAGTAACCATACCAAGAAATACTTAATTTATTAAGCTACTGCTTTTCTTAATCTCAGTGGCGATATTTACTGATAAACAGCTACCTACGCAGCATGTTCATGTCGTTCCTAAATGAGCTTTTATCTCTTTCCCCTCACCACAAATCAGATTCTTCTGAGGAGTTCCCAGTACATTATCCTTTCCCCTGTGTAATTACCTTAACAAGCTCCAGCTATTTTCATTCTCAGAAGGTTTACTCCCTGATATACACCTGCCTAACCCCTTCGTAAGTTCAGGTCTTAAATGAGCTTTTATCTCTCTCCCCTCACCACAAATCAGATTCTTCTGAGCAGTTCCCAGTACATTATCCTTTCCCCTGTGTAATTACCTTAACAAGCTCCAGCTGTTTTTATTCTCAGAAGGTTTACTCCCTGATATAGAGCCGCCTACCCCCTTCGTAACTGCAGGTCCTAATTGAGCTTTTTTCTCTGTTCCCTCACCACAATTCAGATTGTTTTTGGGAGTTACCAGTACAGTAACCATACCAGGAATTACTTCATTTATTAAGCTACTGCTTTTCATAATCTCAGTGGAGATAATTACTGATAAACAGCTACCTATGCAGCATTTTCATGTCGTTCCTAAATGAGCTCATATCTCTCTCCCCTCACCAAAAATCAGATTCTTCAGAGGAGTTCCCAATACATTATCCTTTCCCCTGTGTAATTACCTTAACAAGGTCCAGCTGTTTTTATTCTCAGAATGGTTACTCCCTGATATACAGCTGCCTACCCAGTTCGTAAGTGCAGGTCCTAAATGAGCTTTTTTCTCTGTTCCCTCACCACAATCCAGATTCTATTGGGGAGTTACCAGTACAGTAACCATAACAGGAAGTACTTAATTTATTAAGCTACTGCTTTTCTTAATCTCAGTGGAGATATTTACTGATTAACAGCTACATAAGCAGTATGTTCATGTCGTTCCTAAATGAGCTTTTATCTCTCTCCCCTCACCACAAATCAGATTCTTCTGAGGAGTTCCCAGTACATTTTCCTTTTCACTGTGTAATTACCTTAACAAGCTCTACCTGTTTTTATTCTCAGAAGGGATACTCCCTGATATACAGCTGCCTACTCCCTTCGTAAGTGCAGGTCCTAAATGAGCTTTTATCTCTCTCCCCTCATCACAAATCAGAATCTTCTGAGGAGTTCCCAGTACATTATACTTTCCCCTGTGTAATTACCTTAACAAGCTCCAGCTGTTTTTTTCTCAGAAGTGATACTCCATGATATACAGCTGCCTACCCCCTTTGTAAATGCAGGTCCTAAATGAGCTTTTTTCTCTGTTCCCTCACCAAAATCCAGATTCTTTTGGGGAGTTACCAGTACAGTAACCATACCAGGAAGTACTTAATTTATTAAGCTACTGCTTTTCTTAATCTCAGTGGAGATATTTACTGATAAACAGCTACCTACGCAGCATGTTCATGTCGTTCCTAAATGAGCTTTTATCTCTCTCCCCTCACCACAAATCAGATTCTTCTGAGGAGTTCCGAGTACATTATCCTTTCCCCTGTGTAATTACCTTAAAAAGCTCCAGCTGTTTTTATTCTCAGAAGGGATACTCCCTGATATACAGCTGCCTACCCCTTCGTAAGTGCAGGTCCTTAATGAGCTTTTTTCTCCGTACCCTCACCACAATCCAGATTCTTTTGCGGAGTTACCAGTACAGTAAACATACCAGGAAGTACTTAATTTATTAAGCTACTGCTTTTCTTAATCTCAGTGGAGATATTTACTGATAAACATCTACCTCCGCAGCATGTTCATGTCGTTCCTAAATGAGCTTTTATCTCTCTCCCCTCACCACAAATCAGATTCTTCTGAGGAGTTCCCAGTACATTATCCTTTCCCCCGTGTAATTACCTTAACAAGCTCCAGGTGTTTTTATTCTCAGAAGGAATACTCCTTGATAAACAGCTGCCTACCCCCTTCGTAAGTGCAGGTCATAAATGAGCTTTTTTCTCTGTTCCCTCACCACAATCCAGATTCTTTTGGGGAGATACCAGTACAGTAACCATACCAGGAAGTACTTCATTTATTAAGCTACTGCTTTTCTTAATCTCAGTGGAGATATTAACTGATAAACAGCTACCTACGCAGCATGTTCATGTCGTTCCTAAATGAGCTTTAAACTCTCTGTCCTCACCACAAATCAGATTCTTATTAGGAATTCCCAGTACATTATCCTTTCCCCTGTGTAATTACCTTAACAAGCTCCAGCTGTTTTTATTCTCAGAAGGATTACTCCCTGATATACAGCTGCCTTACCACCTTCTAAGTGCAGGTCCTAAATGAGCTTTTTTCTCTGTTCCCTCACCACAATACAGATTCTTTTGGGAGTTACCAATACAGTAACCATACCAGGAAGTACTTAATTTATTAAGCTACTGCTTTTCTTAATCTCAGTGGAGATATTTACTGATAAACAGCTACATATGTAGCATGTTCATGCCGTTCCTAAATGAGCTTTTATCTCTCGCCCCTCACCACAAATCAGATTCTTCTGAGGAGTTCCCAGTACATTATCCTTTCCCCTGTGTAATTACCTTAACAAGCTCCAGCTGTTTTTATTCTCAGAAGATTTACTCACTGATCTACAGCTGCCTACCTCCTTCGCAAGTGCAGGTCCTTAATGAGCTTTTTTCTCTGTTCCCTCACCACAATCCAGATTCTTTTGGGGAGTTACCAGTACAGTAACCATACCAGGAAGTACTTAATTTATTAAGCTACTGCTTTTCTTAATCTCAGTGGAGATATTTACTGATAAACAGCGACCTACACAGCATGTTCATGTCGTTCCTAAATGAGCTTTTATCTCTCTCCCCTCACCACAAATCAGATTCTTCTGAGGAGTTCCCAGTACATTATCCTTTCCCCTGTGTAATTACCTTAACAAGCTCCATCTGTTTTTATTCTCAGAAGGTTTACTCCCTGATATAGAGCTGCCTACCCCCTTCGTAAGTGAAGGTCCTAATTGAGCTTTTTTCTCTCTTTCCTCACCACAATCCAGATTCTTTTGGGGAGTTACCAGTACAGTAACCATACCTGGAAGTACTTAATTTATTAAGTTACTGCTTTTCTTAATCTCACTGGAGATATTTACTGATAAACAGCTACCTATGCAGCATTTTCATGTCGTTCCTAAATGAGCTCATATCTCTCTCCCCTCACCAAAAATCAGATTCTTCAGAGGAGTTCCCAATACATTATCCTTTCCCCTGTGTAATTACCTTAACAAGGTCCAGCTGTTTTTATTCTCAGAATGGTTACTCCCTGATATACAGCTGCCTACCCAGTTCGTAAGTGCAGGTCCTAAATGAGCTTTTTTCTCTGTTCCCTCACCACAATCCAGATTCTATTGGGGAGTTACCAGTACAGTAACCATAACAGGAAGTACTGAATTTATTAAGCTACTGCTTTTCTTAATCTCAGTGGAGATATTTACTGATTAACAGCTACATAAGCAGTATGTTCATGTCGTTCCTAAATGAGCTTTTATCTCTCTCCCCTCACCACAAATCAGATTCTTCTGAGGAGTTCCCAGTACATTTTCCTTTCCACTGTGTAATTACCTTAACAAGCTCTACCTGTTTTTATTCTCAGAAGGGATACTCCCTGATATACAGCTGCCTACTCCCTTCGTAAGTGCAGGTCCTAAATGAGCTTTTATCTCTCTCCCTCATCACAAATCAGAATCTTCTGAGGAGTTCCCAGTACATTATACTTTCCCCTGTGTAATTACCTTAACAAGCTCCAGCTGTTTTTTTCTCAGAAGTGATACTCCATGATATACAGCTGCCTACCCCCTTTGTAAATGCAGGTCCTAAATGAGCTTTTTTCTCTGTTCCCTCACCAAAATCCAGATTCTTTTGGGGAGTTACCAGTACAGTAACCATACCAGGAAGTACTTAATTTATTAAGCTACTGCTTTTCTTAATCTCAGTGGAGATATTTACTGATAAACAGCTACCTACGCAGCATGTTCATGTCATTCCTAAATGAGCTTTTATCTCTCTCCCCTCACCACAAATCAGATTCTTCTGAGGAGTTCCGAGTACATTATCCTTTCCCCTGTGTAATTACCTTAAAAAGCTCCAGCTGTTTTTATTCTCAGAAGGGATACTCCCTGATATACAGCTGCCTACCCCTTCGTAAGTGCAGGTCCTTAATGAGCTTTTTTCTCCGTTCCCTCACCACAATCCAGATTCTTTTGCGGAGTTACCAGTACAGTAACCATACCAGGAAGTACTTAATTTATTAAGCTACTGCTTTTCTTAATCTCAGTGGAGATATTTACTGATAAACATCTACCTCCGCAGCATGTTCATGTCGTTCCTAAATGAGCTTTTATCTCTCTCCCCTCACCACAAATCAGATTCTTCTGAGGAGTTCCCAGTACATTATCCTTTCCCCCGTGTAATTACCTTAACAAGCTCCAGGTGTTTTTATTCTCAGAAGGAATACTCCTTGATAAACAGCTGCCTACCCCCTTCGTAAGTGCAGGTCATAAATGAGCTTTTTTCTCTCTTTCCTCACCACCATCCAGATTCTTTTGGGGAGTTACCAGTACAGTAACCATACCAGAAAGTACTTAATTCATTAAGCTACTGCTTTTCTTAATCTCAGTGGAGATATTTACTGATAATCAGCTACACATGAAGCATGTTCATGTCGTTCTTAAGTGAGGTTTTATCTCTCTCCCCTCACCACAAATCAGATTCTTCTGAGGAGTTCCCAGTACATTATCCTTTCCCCTGTGTAATTACCTTAACAAACTCCAGCTGTTTTTATTCTCAGAAGGTTTACTCCCTGATATACAGCTGCCTACCCCCTTCGTAAGTGCACGTCCTAAATGAGCTTTTTCTCAGTTCCCTCACCACAATCCAGATTCTTTTGCGGAGTTACCAGTACAGTAACCATACCAGGAAGTACTTAATTTATTAAGCTCCTGCTTTTCTTAATCTCAGTGGAGATATTTACTGATAAACAGCTACCTATGCAGCATATTCATGTCGTTCCTAAAAGAGCTTTTATCTCTCTCCCCGCACCACAAATCAGATTCTTCTGAGGAGTTCCCAGTAAATTATCCTTTCCCCTGTGTAATTACCTTAACAAGCTCCAGCTATTTTTATTCTCAGAAGGTTGTTTACTCCCTGATTTACAGGCGCCTACCCCCTTCGTAAGTGCAGGTCCTAAATGAGCTTTTTTCTCTGTTCCCTCACCACAATACAGATTCTATTGGGGTGTTACCAGTACAGTAACCATACCAGGAAGTACTTAATTTATTAAGCTACTGCTTTTCTTAATCTCAGTGGAGATATTTACTGATAAACAGCTACTTATGCAGAATGTTCATGTCGTTCCTAAATGAGCTTTTATCTCTCTCCCCTCACCACAAATCACATTCTTCTGAGGAGTTCCCAGTACATTATTCTTTCCCCTGTGTAATTACCTTAACAAGCTCCAGCTGTTTTTATTCTCAGAAGGTTTACTCCCTGATATACAGCTGCCTACCCCCTTCGTAAGTGCAGGTCCTAAATGAGCTTTTTTCTCTGTTCTCTCACCACAATCCAGATTCTTTTGGGGAGTTACCAGTACAGTAACCATACCAGGAAGTACTTAATTTATTAAGCTACTGCTTTTCTTAATCTCAGTGGAGATATTTACTGATAAACAGCTACCTATGCAGCATTTTCATTTCGTCCCTAAATGAGCTTTTATCTCTCTCCCCTCACCACAAATCAGATTCTTCTGAGGAGTTCCCAGTACATTATCCTTTCCCCTGTGTAATTACCTTAACAAGCTCCAGCTGTTTTTATTCTCAGAAGGGATACTCCCTGATATACAGCTGCCTACTCCCTTCGTAAGTGCAGGTCCTAAATGAGCTTTTATCTCTCTCCCCTCATCACAAATCAGAATCTTCTGAGGAGTTCCCAGTACATTATACATTCCCCTGTGTTATTACCTTAACAAGCTCCAGCTGTTTTTTTCTCAGAAGTGATACTCCATGATATACAGCTGCCTACCCCCTTTGTAAATGCAGGTCCTAAATGAGCTTTTTTCTCTGTTCCCTCACCAAAATCCAGATTCTTTTGGGGAGTTACCAGTACAGTAACCATACCAGGAAGTACTTAATTTATTAAGCTACTGCTTTTCTTAATCTCAGTGGAGATATTTACTGATAAACAGCTACCTACGCAGCATGTTCATGTCGTTCCTAAATGAGCTTTTATCTCTCTCCACTCACCACAAATCAGATTCTTCTGAGGAGTTCCGAGTACATTATCCTTTCCCCTGTGTAATTACCTTAAAAAGCTCCAGCTGTTTTTATTCTCAGAAGGGATACTCCCTGATATACAGCTGCCTACCCCTTCGTAAGTGCAGGTCCTTAATGAGCTTTTTTCTCCGTTCCCTCACCACAATCCAGATTCTTTTGCGGAGTTACCAGTACAGTAACCATACCAGGAAGTACTTAATTTATTAAGCTACTGCTTTTCTTAATCTCAGTGGAGATATTTACTGATAAACATCTACCTCCGCAGCATGTTCATGTCGTTCCTAAATGAGCTTTTATCTCTCTCCCCTCACCACAAATCAGATTCTTCTGAGGAGTTCCCAGTACATTATCCTTTCCGCTGTGTAATTACCTTAACAAGCTACAGCTGTTTTTATTCTCAGAAGGTTTACTCCCTGATATACAGCTGCCTAGCCCCTTCGTAAGTGCAGGTCAAAAATGAGCTTTTTTCTCTGTTCCCTCACCACAATCCAGATTCTTTTGTGTAGTTACCAGTACAGTAACCATACCAGGAAGTACTTAATTTATTAAGCTACTGCTTTTCTTAATCTCAGTGGAGATATTTTCTGATAAACAGCTACCTACGCAGCATGTTCATGTCGTTCATAAATGAGCTTTTATCTCTCTCCCCTCACCACAAATGAAATTCTTCTGAGGAGTTCCCAGTACATTATCCTTTCCCCTGTGTAATTACCTTAACAAGCTCCAGCTGTTTTTATTCTCAGAAGGTTTACTCCCTGATATACAGCTGCCTACCCCCTTCGTAAGTGCATATCCTAAATGAGCTTTTTTCTCTGTTCCCTCACCACAATCCAGGTTCTTTTGGGGAGTTACCAGTACAGTAACCATACCAGGAAGTACTTAATTTATTAAGCTACTGCTTTTCTTAATCTCAGTGGAGATATTTACTGATAAACCGCTACCTACGCAGCATGTTCATGTCGTTCCTAAATGAGCTCTTATCTCTCTCCCCTCACCACAAATCAGATTCTTCTGAGGAGTTCCCAGTACATTATCCTTTCCCCTGTGTAATTACCTTAACAAGCTCCAGCTGTTTTTATTCTCAAAAGGTTTACTCCCTGATATACAGCTGCCTACCCGCTTCGTAAGTGAAGGTCATAAATGAGCTTTTTTCTCTGTTCCCTCACCACAATCCAGATTATTTTGGGTAGTTACCAGTACAGTAACCATACCAGGAAGTACTTAATTTATTAAGCTACTGCTTTTCTTAATCTCAGTGGAGATATTTACTGATAAACAGCTACCTACCCAGCATGTTCATGTCGTTCATAAATGAGCTTTTATCTCTCTCCCCTCACCACAAATGAGATTCTTCTGAGGAGTTCCCAGTACATTATCCTTTCCCCTGTGTAATTACCTTAACAAGCTCCAGCTGTTTTTTTTTCTCAAAAGGTTTACTCCCTGATATACAGCTGCCTACCCCCTTCGTAAGTGCAGATCCTAAATGAGCTTTTTTCTCTGTTCCCTCACCACAATCCAGGTTCTTTTGGGGAGTTACCATTGCAGTAACCATAACAGGAAGTACTTAATTTATTAAGCTACTGCTTTTCTTAATCTCTGTGGAGATATTTACTAATAAACAGCTACCTACGCAGCACGTTAATGTCGTTCCTAAATGAGCTTTTATCTCTCTCCCCTCACCAGAAATCAGATTCTTCTGAGGAGTTCCCAGTACATTATCCTTTCCGCTGTGTAATTACCTTAACAAGCTACAGCTGTTTTTATTCTCAGAAGATTTACTCCCTGATATACAGCTGCCTACCCTCTTCGTAAGTGCCGGTCCTAAATGAGCTTTTTTCTCTGTTCCCTCACCACAATCCAGATTCTTTTGGGGAGTTACCAGTACAGTAACCATACCAGGAAGTCCTTAATTTATTAAGCTACTGATTTTCTTAATCGCAGTGCATTTATTTACTGAGATACAGCTACCTACGCAGCATGTTCATGTCGTTCCTAAATGAGCTTTTATCTCTCTCCCCTCACTAAAAATAAGATTCTTCTGAGGAGTTCCCAGTACATTGTCCTTTCCCCTGTGTAATTACCTTAACAAGCTCCAGCTGTTTTTATTCTCAGAAGGTTTACTCCCTAATATACATCTGCCTACCCCCTTCGTAAGTGCAGGCCCTAAATGAGCTTTTTTCTTTGTTCCCTCACCACAATCCAGATTCTTTTGCGGAGTTACCAGTACAGTAACCATACCAGGAAGTACTTAATTTACTAAGCTACTGCTTTTCTTAATCACAGTGGAGATATTTACTGATAAACAGCTACCTACGCAGCATGTTCATGTCTTTCCTAAATGAGCTTTTATCTCTCTCCCCTCACCACAAATCAGATGCTTCTGAGGAGTTCCCAGTACTTTTTCCTTTCCCCTTTGTAATTACCTTAACAAGCTCCAGCTGTTTTTATTCTCAGAAGTTTTACTCGCTGATATACTGCTGCCTACCCCCTTCGTAAATGCAGGTCCTAAATGAGCTTTTTTCTCTGTAACCTCACCACAATCCACATTCTTTTCGGGAGTTACCAGGACAGTAACCATACCAGGAAGTATTTAATTTATTAAGCTACTGCTTTTCTTAATCTCAGTGGAGATATTTACTGATAAACAGCTACCTACGCAGCATGTTCATGTCGTTCCTAAATGAGCTTTTATCTCTCTCCCTCACCACAAATCAGATTCTTCTGAGGAGTTCCGAGTACATTATCCTTTCCCCTGTGTAATTACCTTAAAAAGCTCCAGCTGTTTTTATTCTCAAAAGGGATACTCCCTGATATACAGCTGCCTACCCCTTCGTAAGTGCAGGTCCTTAATGAGCTTTTTTCTCCGTTCCCTCACCACAATCCAGATTCTTTTGCGGAGTTACCAGTACAGTAACCATACCAGGAAGTACTTAATTTATTAAGCTACTGCTTTTCTTAATCTCAGTGGAGATATTTACTGATAAACAGCGACCTACACAGCATGTTCATGTCGTTCCTAAATGAGCTTTTATCTCTCTCCCCTCACCACAAATCAGATTCTTCTGAGGAGTTCCCAGTACATTATCCTTTCCCCTGTGTAATTACCTTAACAAGCTCCATCTGTTTTTATTCTCAGAAGGTTTACTCCCTGATATAGAGCTGCCTACCCCCTTCGTAAGTGAAGGTCCTAATTGAGCTTTTTTCTCTCTTTCCTCACCACAATCCAGATTCTTTTGGGGAGTTACCAGTACAGTAACCATACCTGGAAGTACTTAATTTATTAAGTTACTGCTTTTCTTAATCTCACTGGAGATATTTACTGATAAACAGCTACCTACGCAGCATGTTCATGTCGTTCCTAAATGAGCTTTTATCTCTCTCACCTCACCACAAATCAGATTCTTCTGAGTAGTTCACAGTACATTATCCTTTCCCCTGTGAAATTACCTTAACAAGATCCAGCTGTTTTTGTTCTCAGAAGGTTTACTCCCTGATATACAGCTGTCTACCCCCTTCGTAAGTGCAGGTCTTGAATGAGCTTTTTTCTCTGTTCCTTCACCACAATCCAGATTTTTTCGGGAGTTACCAGTACAGTAACCATACCAGGAAGTACTTAATTTATTAAGTTACTGTTTTTCTTAATCTCAGTGGAGATATTTACTGATAAACAGCGACCTACGAAGCATGTTCATGTCGTTCCTAAATGAGCTTTTATCTCTCTGCCCTCACCACAAATCAGATTCTTCTGAGGAGTTCCCAGTACATTATCCTTTCCCCTGTGTAATTACCTTAACAAGCTCCAGCTGTTTTTATTCTCAGAAGGGATACTCCCTGATATACACCTGCCTACCCCCTTCCAAAGTGCAGGTCCTAAATGAGCTTTTTTCTCTGTTTCCTCACCACCATCCAGATTCTTTTGGGGAGTTACCAGTACAGTAACCATACCAGAAAGTACTTAATTCATTAAGCTACTGCTTTTCTTAATCTCAGTGGAGATATTTACTGATAATCAGCTACACATGAAGCATGTTCATGTCGTTCTTAAGTGAGGTTTTATCTCTCTCCCCTCACCACAAATCAGATTCTTCTGAGGAGTTCCCAGTACATTATCCTTTCCCCTGTGTAATTACCTTAAGAAACTCCAGCTGTTTTTATTCTCAGAAGGTTTACTCCCTGATATACAGCTGCCTACCCCCTTCGTAAGTGCACGTCCTAAATGAGCTTTTTTCTCTGTTCCCTCACCACAATCCAGATTCTTTTGCGGAGTTACCAGTACAGTAACCATACCAGGAAGTACTTAATTTATTAAGCTCCTGCTTTTCTTAATCTCAGTGGAGATATTTACTGATAAACAGCTACCTATGTAGCATGTTCATGTCGTTCCTAAAAGAGCTTTTATCTCTCTCCCCGCACCACAAATCAGATTCTTCTGAGGAGTTCCCAGTAAATTATCCTTTCCCCTGTGTAATTACCTTAACAAGCTCCAGCTATTTTTATTCTCAGAAGGTTGTTTACTCCCTGATTTACAGGCGCCTACCCCCTTCGTAAGTGTAGGTCCTAAATGAGCTTTTTTCTCTGTTCCCTCACCACAATACAGATTCTATTGGGGTGTTACCAGTACAGTAACCATACCAGGAAGTACTTAATTTATTAAGCTACTGCTTTTCTTAATCTCAGTGGAGATATTTACTGATAAACAGCTACTTATGCAGAATGTTCATGTCGTTCCTAAATGAGCTTTTATCTCTCTCCCCTCACCACAAATCACATTCTTCTGAGGAGTTCCCAGTACATTATTCTTTCCCCTGTGTAATTACCTTAACAAGCTCCAGCTGTTTTTATTCTCAGAAGGTTTACTCCCTGATATACAGCTGCCTACCCCCTTCGTAAGTGCAGGTCCTAAATGAGCTTTTTTCTCTGTTCTCTCACCCCAATCCAGATTCTTTTGGGGAGTTACCAGTACAGTAACCATACCAGGAAGTACTTAATTTATTAAGCTACTGCTTTTCTTAATCTCAGTGGAGATATTTACTGATAAACAGCTACCTATGCAGCATTTTCATTTCGTCCCTAAATGAGCTTTTATCTCTCTCCCTCACCACAAATCAGATTCTTTTGAGGAGTTCCCAGTACATTATCCTTTCCCCTGTGTAATTACCTTAACAAGCTCCAGCTGTTTTTATTCTCAGAAGGGATACTCCTGATATACACCTGCCTACCCCCTTCCAAAGTGCAGGTCCTAAATGAGCTTTTTTCTCTGTTTCCTCACCACCATCCAGATTCTTTTGGGGAGTTACCAGTACAGTAACCATACCAGGAAGTACTTAATTCATTAAGCTACTGCTTTTCTTAATCTCAGTGGAGATATTTACTGATAATCAGCTACACATGAAGCATGTTCATGTCGTTCTTAAGTGAGGTTTTATCTCTCTCCCCTCACCACAAATCAGATTGTTCTGAGGAGTTCCCAGTATATTATCCTTTCCCCTGTGTAATTACCTTAACAAACTCCAGCTGTTTTTATTCTCAGAAGGTTTCCTCACTGATATACAGCTGCCTACCCCCTTCGTAAGTGCACGTCCTAAATGAGCTTTTTTCTCAGTTCCCTCACCACAATCCAGATTCTTTTGCGGAGTTACCAGTACAGTAACCATACCAGGAAGTACTTAATTTATTAAGCTACTGCTTTTCTTAATCTCAGTGGAGATATTTACTGATAAACAGCTACCTATGCAGCATGTTCATGTCGTTCCTAAAAGAGCTTTTATCTCTCTCCCCGCACCACAAATCAGATTCTTCTGAGGAGTTCCCAGTACATTATCCTTTCCCCTGTGAAATTACCTTAACAAGCTCCAGCTGTTTTTATTCTCAGAAGGTTTACTCCCTGATATACAGCTGCCTACCCCCTTCGTAAGTGCAGGTCCTAAATGAGGTTTTTTCTCTGTTCCCTCACCACAATCCAGATTTTTTTGGGGAGTTACCAGTACAGTAACCATACCAGGAAGTACTTAATTTATTAAGTTACTGCTTTTCTTAATCTCAGTGGAGATATTTACTGATAAACAGATACCTACGCAGCATGTTCATGTCGTTCCTAAATGAGCTTTTACCTCTCTGCCCTCACCACAAATCAGATTCTTCTGAGGAGTTCCCAGTAAATTATCCTTTCCCCTGTGTAATTACCTTAACAAGCTCCAGCTATTTTTATTCTCAGAAGGTGGTTTACTCCCTGATTTACAGGCGCCTACCCCCTTCGTAAGTGCAGGTCCTAAATGAGCTTTTTTCTCTGTAACCTCACCACACCACATTCTTTTCGGGAGTTACCAGGACAGTAACCATACCAGGAAGTATTTAATTTATTAAGCTACTGCTTTTCTTAATCTCAGTGGAGATATTTACTGATAAACAGCTACCTACGCAGCATGTTCATGTCATTCCTAAATGAGCTTTTTTCTCTGTTCCCTCACCACAATCCAGATTCTTTTGGTGAGTTACCAGTACAGTATCCATACCAGGAGGTACTTCATTTATTAAGCTACTGCTTTTCTTAATCTCAGTGGAGATATTTACTGATAAACAGCTACCTACGCAGCACGTTCATGTCGTTCCTAAATGAGCTTTTATCTCTCTCCCCTCACCACAAATCAGATTCTTCTGAGGAGTTCCCAGTACATTATCCTTTCCCCTGTGTAATTACCTTAACAAGCTCCAGCTGTTTTTATTCTCAGAAGATTTACTCCCTGATATACAGCTGCCTACCCTCTTCGTAAGTGCCGGTCCTAAATGAGCTTTTTTCTCTGTTCCCTCACCACAATCCAGATTCTTTTCGGGAGTTACCAGTATAGTAACCATACCAGGAAGCACTTAATTTATTAAGATACTGCTTTTCTTAATCTCAGTGGAGATATTTACTGATAAACAGCTACCTACGCAGCATGTTCATGTCGTTCCTAAATGAGCATTTATCTCTCTCCCCTCACTAAAAATCAGATTCTTCTGAGGAGTTCCCAGTATATTGTCCTTTCCCCTGTGTAATTACCTTAACAAGCTCCAGGGGTTTTTATTCTCAGAAGGTTTACTCCCTAATATACATCTGCCTACCCCCTTCGTAAGTGCAGGTCCTAAATGAGCTTTTTTCTCTGTGCCCTCACCACAATCCAGATTCTTTTGCGGAGTTACCAGTACAGTAACCATACCAGGAAGTACTTAATTTATTAAGCTACTGCTTTTCTTAATCTCAGTGGAGATATTTACTGATAAACAGCTACCTACGCAGCATGTTCATGTCGTTCCTAAATGAGCTTTTATCTCTCTCCCCTCACCACAAATCAGATGCTTCTGAGGAGTTCCCAGTACTTTTTCCTTTCCCTTTGTAATTACCTTAACAAGCTCCAGCTGTTTTTATTCTCAGAAGGTTTACTCGCTGATATACTGATGACTACCCCCTTCGTAAATGCAGGCCCTAAATGAGCTTTTTTCTCTGTAACCTCACCACAATCCAGATTCTTTTGGGGAGTTACCAGTACAGTAACCATACCAGGAAGTACTTAATTTATTAAGCTACTGCTTTTCTTAATCTCAGTGGAGATATTTACTGATAAACAGCTACCTACGCAGCACGTTCATGTCGTTCTTAAATGAGCTTTTATCTCTCTCCCCTCACCAGAAATCAGATACTTCTGAGGAGTTCCCAGTACATTATCCTTTCCGCTGTGTAATTACCTTAACAAGCTCCAGCTGTTTTTATTCTCAGAAGATTTACTCCCTGATATACAGCTGCCTACCCTCTTCGTAAGTGCCGGTCCTAAATGAGCTTTTTTCTCTGTTCCCTCACCACAATCCAGATTCTTTTGGGGAGTTACCAGTACAGTAACCATACCAGGAAGTCCTTAATTTATTAAGCTACTGATTTTCTTAATCGCAGTGCATTTATTTACTGAGATACAGCTACCTACGCAGCATGTTCATGTCATTCCTAAATGAGCTTTTTTCTCTGTTCCCTCACCACAATCCAGATTCTTTTGGTGAGTTACCAGTACAGTATCCATACCAGGAGGTACTTCATTTATTAATCTACTGCTTTTCTTAATCTCAGTGGAGATATTTACTGATAAACAGCTACCTACGCAGCACGTTCATGTCGTTCCTAAATGAGCTTTTATCTCTCTCCCCTCACCAGAAATCAGATTCTTCTGAGGAGTTCCCAGTACATTATCCTTTCCCCTGTGTAATTACCTTAACAAGCTCCCGCTGTTTTTATTCTCAGAAGGTTTACCCCCTGATATACAGCTGACTACCCCATTCGTAAGTGCAGGTCCTAAATGAGCTTTTTTCTCTGTTCCCTCAGCACAATCCAGATTCTTTTGGGGAGTTACCAGTACAGTAACCATACCAGGAAGTACTTACTTTATTATACTACTGCTTTTCTTAATCTCAGTGGAGATATTTACTGATAAACACCTACCTACGCAGCATATTCATGTGGTTCCTAAATGAGCTTTTATCTCTCTCCCCTCACCACAAATCAGATTCTTCTGAGGAGTTCCCAGTACATTATCCTTTTCACTGTGTAATTACCTTAACAAGCTCCAGCTGTTTTTATTCTCAGAAGGTTTACTCCCTGATATACAGCTGCCTACACCCTTCGTAAGTGCAGGTCCTAAATGAGCTTTTTTCTTTGTTCCCTCACCACAACCCAGATTCTTTTGGGGAGTTAACAGTACAGTATCCATACCAGGAGGTGCTTCATTTATTAAGCTACTGCTTTTCTTAATCTCAGTGGAGATATTTACTGATAAACAGCTACCTACGCAGCACGTTCATGTCGTTCCTAAATGAGCTTTTATCTCTTTCCCCTCACCACAAATCAGATTCTTCTGAGGAGTTCCCAGTATATTATCCTTTCCCCTGTGTAATTACCTTAACAAGCTCCAGCGTTTTTTATTCTCAGAAGTTTAACTCCCAGATATACAGCTGCCTACACCCTTCGTAAGTGCAGGTCCTAAATGAACTTTTTTCTCTGTTCCCTCACCACAATCCAGATTCTTTTGGGGAGTTACCAGTACAGTAACCATACCAGGAAGTAACTTAATTTATTAAGCTACTGCTTTTCTTAATCTCAGTGGAGATATTTACTGATAAACAGCTACCTACGCAGCATGTTAATGTCGTCCCTAAATGAGCTTTTATCTCTCTCCCCTCACCACAAATCAGATTCTTCTGAGGAGTTTCCCAGTACATTATCCTTTCCCCTGTGTAATTACCTTAACAAGCTCCAGCTCTTTTTATTCTCAGAAGGTTTACTCCCTGATATACAGCTGCCTACCCCCTTCGTAAGTGCAGGTCCTAAATGAGCTTTTTTCTCTGTTCCCTCACCACAATCCAGATTCTTTTGGGGAGTTACCACTACAGTAACCATACCAAGAAGTACTTAATTTATTAAGCTACTGCTTTTCTTAATCTCAGTGGAGATATTTACTGATAAACAGCGACCTACGCAGCATGTCCCTGTCGTTCCTAAATGAGCTTTTATCTCTCTCCCCTCACCACAAATCAGATTCTTCTGAGTTGTTCCCAGTACATTATCCTTTCCCTTGTGTAATTACCTTAACAAGCTCCAGCTGTTTTTATTCTCAGAAGGGATACTCCCTGATATACAGCTGCCTACCCCCTTCGTAAGTGCAGGTCTTAAATGAGCTTTTTTCTCTGTTCCCTCACCACAATCCAGATTCTTTTGGGGAGTTACCAGTACAGTAACCATACCAGGAAGTATTTAATTTATTAAGCTACTGCTTTTCTTAATCTCAGTGGAGATATTTACTGATAAACAGCTACCTACGCACCATATTCATGTCGTTCCTAAATGTGCTTTTATCTCTCTCCCCTCACCACAAATCAGATTCTTCTGAGGAGTTTCCAGTACATTATCCTTTCCCGTGTGTAATTACCTTAACAAGCTCCAGCTGTTTTTATTCTCAGAAGATTTACTGCCTGATATACAGCTGCCTACCCCCTTCGTAAGTGCAGGTCCTAAATGAGCTTTTTTCTCTGTTCCTTCACCACAATCCAGATTCTTTTGGGGAGTTACCACTACAGTAACCATACCAAGAAATACTTAATTTATTAAGCTACTGCTTTTCTTAATCTCAGTGGCGATATTTACTGATAAACAGCTACCTACGCAGCATGTTCATGTCGTTCCTAATTGAGCTTTTATCTCTTTCCCCTCACCACAAATCAGATTCTTCTGAGGAGTTCCCAGTACATTATCCTTTCCCCTGTGTAATTACCTTAACAAGCTCCAGCTATTTTCATTCTCAGAGGTTTACTCCCTGATATACACCTGCCTAACCCCTTCGTAAGTTCAGGTCTTAAATGAGCTTTTATCTCTCTCCCCTCACCACAAATCAGATTCTTCTGAGCAGTTCCCAGTACATTATCCTTTCCCCTGTGTAATTACCTTAACAAGCTCCAGCTGTTTTTATTCTCAGAAGGTTTACTCCCTGATATAGAGCGGCCTACCCCCTTCGTAACTGCAGGTCCTAATTGAGCTTTTTTCTCTGTTCCCTCACCACAATTCAGATTGTTTTTGGGAGTTACCAGTACAGTAACCATACCAGGAATTACTTCATTTATTAAGCTACTGCTTTTCATAATCTCAGTGGAGATAATTACTGATAAACAGCTACCTATGCAGCATTTTCATGTCGTTCCTAAATGAGCTCATATCTCTCTCCCCTCACCAAAAATCAGATTCTTCAGAGGAGTTCCCAATACATTATCCTTTCCCCTGTGTAATTACCTTAACAAGGTCCAGCTGTTTTTATACTCAGAATGGTTACTCCCTGATATACAGCTGCCTACCCAGTTCGTAAGTGCAGGTCCTAAATGAGCTTTTTTCTCTGTTCCCTCACCACAATCCAGATTCTATTGGGGAGTTACCAGTACAGTAACCATAACAGGAAGTACTTAATTTATTAAGCTACTGCTTTTCTTAATCTCAGTGGAGATATTTACTGATTAACAGCTACATAAGCAGTATGTTCATGTCGTTCCTAAATGAGCTTTTATCTCTCTCCCCTCACCACAAATCAGATTCTTCTGAGGAGTTCCCAGTACATTTTCCTTTCCACTGTGTAATTACCTTAACAAGCTCTACCTGTTTTTATTCTCAGAAGGGATACTCCCTGATATACAGCTGCCTACTCCCTTCGTAAGTGCAGGTCCTAAATGAGCTTTTATCTCTCTCCCCTCATCACAAATCAGAATCTTCTGAGGAGTTCCCAGTACATTATACTTTCCCCTGTGTAATTACCTTAACAAGCTCCAGCTGTTTTTTTCTCAGAAGTGATACTCCATGATATACAGCTGCCTACCCCCTTTGTAAATGCAGGTCCTAAATGAGCTTTTTTCTCTGTTCCCTCACCAAAATCCAGATTCTTTTGGGGAGTTACCAGTACAGTAACCATACCAGGAAGTACTTAATTTATTAAGCTACTGCTTTTCTTAATCTCAGTGGAGATATTTACTGATAAACAGCTACCTACGCAGCATGTTCATGTCGTTCCTAAATGAGCTTTTATCTCTCTCCCCTCACCACAAATCAGATTCTTCTGAGGAGTTCCGAGTACATTATCCTTTCCCCTGTGTAATTACCTTAAAAAGCTCCAGCTGTTTTTATTCTCAGAAGGGATACTCCCTGATATACAGCTGCCTACCCCTTCGTAAGTGCAGGTCCTTAATGAGCTTTTTTCTCCGTTCCCTCACCACAATCCAGATTCTTTTGCGGAGTTACCAGTACAGTAACCATACCAGGAAGTACTTAATTTATTAAGCTACTGCTTTTCTTAATCTCAGTGGAGATATTTACTGATAAACATCTACCTCCGCAGCATGTTCATGTCGTTCCTAAATGAGCTTTTATCTCTCTCCCCTCACCACAAATCAGATTCTTCTGAGGAGTTCCCAGTACATTATCCTTTCCCCCGTGTAATTACCTTAACAAGCTCCAGGTGTTTTTATTCTCAGAAGGAATACTCCTTGATAAACAGCTGCCTACCCCCTTCGTAAGTGCAGGTCATAAATGAGCTTTTTTCTCTGTTCCCTCACCACAATCCAGATTCTTTTGGGGAGATACCAGTACAGTAACCATACCAGGAAGTACTTCATTTATTAAGCTACTGCTTTTCTTAATCTCAGTGGAGATATTAACTGATAAACAGCTACCTACGCAGCATGTTCATGTCGTTCCTAAATGAGCTTTAAACTCTCTGTCCTCACCACAAATCAGATTCTTATTAGGAATTCCCAGTACATTATCCTTTCCCCTGTGTAATTACCTTAACAAGCTCCAGCTGTTTTTATTCTCAGAAGGTTTACTCCCTGATATACAGCTGCCTTACCACCTTCTAAGTGCAGGTCCTAAATGAGCTTTTTTCTCTGTTCCCTCACCACAATACAGATTCTTTTGGGGAGTTACCAATACAGTAACCATACCAGGAAGTACTTAATTTATTAAGCTACTGCTTTTCTTAATCTCAGTGGAGATATTTACTGATAAACAGCTACATATGTAGCATGTTCATGCCGTTCCTAAATGAGCTTTTATCTCTCGCCCTCACCACAAATCAGATTCTTCTGAGGAGTTCCCAGTACATTATCCTTTCCCCTGTGTAATTACCTTAACAAGCTCCAGCTGTTTTTATTCTCAGAAGATTTACTCACTGATCTACAGCTGCCTACCTCCTTCGCAAGTGCAGGTCCTTAATGAGCTTTTTTCTCTGTTCCCTCACCACAATCCAGATTCTTTTGGGGAGTTACCAGTACAGTAACCATACCAGGAAGTACTTAATTTATTAAGCTACTGCTTTTCTTAATCTCAGTGGAGATATTTACTGATAAACAGCGACCTACACAGCATGTTCATGTCGTTCCTAAATGAGCTTTTATCTCTCTCCCCTCACCACTAATCAGATTCTTCTGAGGAGTTCCCAGTACATTATCCTTTCCCCTGTGTAATTACCTTAACAAGCTCCATCTGTTTTTATTCTCAGAAGGTTTACTCCCTGATATAGAGCTGCCTACCCCCTTCGTAAGTGAAGGTCCTAATTGAGCTTTTTTCTCTCTTTCCTCACCACAATCCATATTCTTTTGGGGAGTTACCAGTACAGTAACCATACCTGGAAGTACTTAATTTATTAAGTTACTGCTTTTCTTAATCTCACTGGAGATATTTACTGATAAACAGCTACCTATGCAGCATTTTCATGTCGTTCCTAAATGAGCTCATATCTCTCTCCCCTCACCAAAAATCAGATTCTTCAGAGGAGTTCCCAATACATTATCCTTTCCCCTGTGTAATTACCTTAACAAGGTCCAGCTGTTTTTATTCTCAGAATGGTTACTCCCTGATATACAGCTGCCTACCCAGTTCGTAAGTGCAGGTCCTAAATGAGCTTTTTTCTCTGTTCCCTCACCACAATCCAGATTCTATTGGGGAGTTACCAGTACAGTAACCATAACAGGAAGTACTTAATTTATTAAGCTACTGCTTTTCTTAATCTCAGTGGAGATATTTACTGATTAACAGCTACATAAGCAGTATGTTCATGTCGTTCCTAAATGAGCTTTTATCTCTCTCCCCTCACCACAAATCAGATTCTTCTGAGGAGTTCCCAGTACATTTTCCTTTCCACTGTGTAATTACCTTAACAAGCTCTACCTGTTTTTATTCTCAGAAGGGATACTCCCTGATATACAGCTGCCTACTCCTTCGTAAGTGCAGGTCCTAAATGAGCTTTTATCTTTTGTTTTTTTTTTTTTTTTTTCT